>NC_133328.1:625256944-625461944 GCF_042186555.1 Aquarana catesbeiana | reverse complement strand
TCAAAACATTTCTAATTCTAACAAATATGTGCTCCGTTCCCAAAAATACTGATAAAAAAAAACTACGCATTTAAACATGTAACACAATTGTACGCAAATCAAATAAATGATATATATATATAAATACATTTTTCAGATTATAAGAAGAACTTTCAAAAGTGCTAGGTGCTTAACTAATCCCTATGTATTCAAATGTACCCAAACTTATGAAGTGCCAAGTCCTAATTGATCATTATCATATGAACACAACCCAACCAACTCAATATGTGCATACATATATTCAAATCATCAAAAGTGCTGAGTGCTGAGAACCTGTGCAAACAGTGTGTTAAGGATAAATTAGCACCCTGAATGTATATGCATAGTCACATTCATTTGTTTACACAGAGTTCATAAGTACCCAGCACTTTTGAAAACGTATCATATATATACACAGGGCTTTTTTTCAGGGGGAACTTGGTGGAACTCAGTTCCACCACCTCTGGCTCAGACCCTTTGGTGCCTGCTCACCACAATCACTTGTAAACACAGAAGTTTTGTTTCTGTGTTTACAAGTGACAGCTCTGCACTCTGTGTGTAACCCCCATGAACTCTGCACTCTGTATGTAATGCAATCCTGATATTTAATGCACCTTTAAGACCCTTCTACTGTTTGTGAAATATGTGTGTGTGTGTGGGGGGGGGGGTTTGGGGGGTCGTGGTTGAGTTCCAGCACCTATTGTTTGAGAAAAAAAGCCCTGTATATATATACTGTATACGTATGTTCGCACATATTGATTTGCATGCCCTTGAATTAATTATGTATTTAGCATGCAGTTTTTCTCTTGGTTAAGGGGATGCCGCACAGTTTTTGAAATTTTATGGAAAAGTGTTAGTAAGACTTTTTTTTTTTTTTTTTGCTGTAAACTGCTTTTTAGTAAGAAGTAATTGTAAAAAATAATGCATGGGTCTTTTTGGGTTTAGCGTATTTTAAATGCTTGGCTTTTACCTCTATTCATGCTCTTCAATCATGTTTATTCAATACTTCTGGGGCTTTTATTTTTTTAAGTAGGGGTATTTTACTAAAGGAGTTCAACTTTCATCTAGTCAATCTGTGTGCTATTTGCATGCTCATATGCGGGAGGTTCTTTTTTTTTTTTTTGTATTGCTTTAATTAATATTGAGGGTATATATATATATATATATATATATATATATATATATATATATATATATATATATATATATATGTTTATATATAAAATAAACCCTCAATACTAATTAAAGCAATACAAAAAAAAAAAAAGAACCTTACGCACATGATTGGCCTAAAAAAAAAATACACCTAAAATAAAATGCCCCTATATTATATAAATGTTTTTATATATTTAAAAGCCCAATCATGTGCACAAATATATTTTTTATTTTTAAAAAAAGTGTGTGTATGTATGTATGTATATGTATGCATATATATATATATATATATATATATATATATATATATATATATATATATATATATAGATATATATAGATATATATAGATATAGATATATATTATACACACACGCAGAATTTTATAAAACGTATTTATCGGCGTATAACACGCACAGGCCTATAACACGCACAGGCCTATAACACGCACATTCAATTTAAGAAGGAAGTTTCAGGAAAAAAAACTTTAATTTTAAATAAGGAACTTTGGGTCAGTGCCCATCTGCAGCCTCACAAGTGCCATCAATGCAGCCTCATCAGTCCACATCAATGCAGCCTCATCAGTCCACATCAATGCAGCCTCATCAGTCCACATCAATGCAGCAGCCTCGCCATTGCCATCAATGCAGCAACCTCACCATTGCCATCAATGCAGCAGCATCACCATTGCCTTCAATGCAGCAGCCTCACCATTGCCATCACTGCAGCCTGATCGATGCCCATCTGCAGTTTAGAGGGGACAGGGAGGGGGGCGGAACGAGCGCCGACAGATTACATACAGTGAGAATCTTGTATGATAGACAGAACAGTGGTCCAATGGTGGCCCAGGAGAGAGGATTTCCTATTACAGAGGCCACCAAGTAAACAGGAGATTCTCACTGTATGTAATCTGATGGCGCTCATCCCGCCCCCCTTCCTGTCACCTCCGAGGCAGCTGAAATTGAAGTATTGGCGTATAACACTCACACGCTATTTGCACCCGATTTTCATGGTAAAAAAGTGAGTGTTATACGCCAATAAATACAGTATTCATCCACTTATCAGCAGCGCCACAGTATCTTGATTCCATGCTCTATATTTTTTGAGAATGCATCATTTTATACATGCTTTGCTATACATGCTATGATACTGGATACAGTGATGATACAGGACTACATAAATAAGGAGGACCAATCACCTGTAAATGGATCTTATATACATAGTGAAGGCATTGCTCCTGTGTCACATTGTCAATCACAGAGGATATTATATATAGATATATATATATATATTTTTTTTTTAACTCCCAATCATGCAAGAAAAAAAGAAAATAAATAAATAAAATAACTATATACACACACACATAGAATTTTATATATTTATCTACACTACATAAGTAAGAACCAATCACCTGTAAATGGATCTCATATACAAAGTGTAGGTGTTGCTCCCAGCTGTGCCACAGTGACAATAATCACAGTGGATTATTAGCATGTATATTTTTAGCTTGGACCAGACGAATCCATTGTATAATGAGGTTGGCAGTTGGCTAGCTGGAGTCAGATGAGTCAGAAGAAGGATCTCTGCAGAGCCAGAGAAAAATAATAGTTCCAGGCATTTTTCGAATGTATTTCTTTAGAGATATGAGAAAATAATGGTCCTGGAGGAGCTACGTACTGTGTGGGAGGTGACTTAGTGCAGGCTGGGTTGTGATTTCCTATATTAGTCTACATTTACAGGAAAGGAGACAAAAAATTGGAGAAAAAAACTGATTGTGGCTATTTTGTATCTTTATACCATGTAATGGAATGGTATTATGGGTATATTTAGTGGTTTGGTCAGGATATACGCTTGGCATTTTAAATCTTAGCAATGTTGCCTTGCAGTGCTGGTATGCCATCTAGGTTCAATTTCTACTAAGGATTCACTGTGTTGTGTTAGTCCAGGTTTTCTCTTACAGTCCAAAGATTTATTGGTTAGTCAATTAGTTTTGAGCCAAACGGACCATGCTGTGTCTATCAAGATGAAAGAAGCATTAGACTGGAGGCTCCCCCAGGGCAAGGACTGATGTGAGTGGTTTTATAATCTCTATAAAGCACTGATGTAAGTAGCCAGGAGTTTCTAGATAAGCAACCTTTCTCAACCTTTGTATTCCTGAGGAACCCTTAAAATTATTTTTATGTCCTGGGGATCCCTTGCTAAAACAAATTCTAGGGGGGTCAGTGGCACGAATACTCCTTACATTGGGGGTCTATGGAAAGAATGCTCCTTACATTGGTGGTCTATGGAAAGAATGCTCCTTACGTTGGTGGTCTATGGAAAGAATGCCCCTTACATTTGGTAGCCAGTGGGAAGAATGCTCTTTACATTGGTGATCAGTAGAAAAAAATTTTGGTATATTGGTGGTCTATGGAAACAATGCCATTTGCATTGGTAGGCAATGGGAAGAATGCTCCTTTCATTGGTGGTCAGTGGGAAGAATGCTCCTTACATTGGTGGTCAGTGAGAAGAATGCTCCTTACATTGGTGATTAGTGGGAAGAATACTGTAATGACACCCCGAGTACAAAAAGAGTTAAAGCCGTTTAGGACATTCCATTCCCGAACACACAGGAAGCTGCCGGACACTTCAATCAGCCGAACAAGAAACCCATACGAATAATTCTCCCCAAAGTACGAGATGAGGCTCTGTCTTGAGCTTCAAACAGGAATGAATCTTTATTTTGAGATTTCACACAAATATATACCGCAGGATGAAACTACAACCTCTCACCAGAAACCTAATTAACATGAGCTAATTATCTAATCCTTTAGACAGCCTAGGTGACTCAGAGACATGACCTTTAGGACAGACTTCATGTCTCCTAGCTCACCAACTATACAATACACATTATCATACATCTCAATACAATTGCAGGGTTAATTAGCACACTGGATGAAAAGACTCTCTAGAAGCTGTGACAAGTCATACTAGACTAATTTACATTATAGCAGACACAGACAGAGACAGGTGGCTGGAATTGACATCAGAATCTCCTCACAGTATGTGTCCCAACAGTATGAATCAGTCACTATTTGTAATATGGCAAATACAGGGTCCCCAGAGTTTGTGTCTCTTTGGAGGATATGGACCCAAATCTAAAGTGACGCCACCTCAAGGGTCCCCAGGCATACAGCTCACAAAGAGCACCGTTCCCCCAAATGCCAGGGCCCATAATCGGTAGGAAAGAGGCTAGCATTCAGTCTCATCCAAAAGCCTCTGTCCCGGCTAGGTCTGTTGCAAATACTCAATACATTGGTGATCAGTAGAATAAGTACTCCTTACATTGGTAGTCAAGGGAAAGAATGCTCCTTACATTTGTGGTCAATGGGAAGAATGCCCCCCTTGCAGATAGCTAAAAAGATCATTAGTGTCATGCTGCTGACTCTGCCATGTTGTTGTTTGCCACAGAACTATGCACCCACCATCAAATGGGAGGTCAATTAACCACAGTTCATGTAACCCCTACTAAACTCTGGAGGAACCCAAGGGTTCCATGAAACCCTGGTTCAGAATGGCTGATATGAACTTTTATTGGTTGAAATAGATCAGGGGTCTCCAAATGTTCCAAGCAAAGGGACAGTTTACTGTCCTTCGGGCTTAAGAGGGGACCGGATTTTGACCAGTGCTAGTAGAAAATGCCACGGCATCAGTGCCCCATTGTTGATATCAATAATATGCATAGTTCCCCATTGATGGTGTGAATAGAGGGAATGGTGCTCCATCATTGTTGTCAGTTGGTAGAATAGTGCTCCAAGGGCCAGATAAGGGCAAGCAAAGGGCCACATCTGGCCCCTGGGCTACCATTTGGAGACCAGTGAACAAGATGGACTTGAATCTTATTTTCAACCTAACTATGTAAGAGTTCAATACAATTATATGCCTGGTGTTTCATCATGTTTGAGGTGTCGTTTTCTATGTATACATTTATTTAGTCAATGATATTACCCAGTATCTTCAGCTGGTTTGTTTATAAACCTCAGGTGACCATGGATCTGTCACAATTCTACAAGTAGAGTTGGGTGAATGGTTCAGTCCGAGCATGAGTTCCGGCTCAACATTGGTTGTCAGCCAGTTCGACAAAGACACCCAAACTATCAGGTGTTCGACCATTTGTTCGGCCTGCTGAATGATCACAATGCACTATGCCACTGCACAGTGCATTGGAAGCCCCAAATGGCTGAAGCATTGAAAGCTTTGCCCAATCAGGGCACATAGCACTGTCTGAGCCATGATTGGACACCATCATGATCACTGTATCCAATCATGGCTCATTGCTCTTAGTCCCACCCCACAGTATAATAATATTCTTCCCATTGCAAGACTTTTTAACAGCCTAGCCACAGACAGGCCCAACATCCAAGGGGCACCATCAGGTGTTCTAGAGACATCAATTACACATACAAATTCTTGACAACCTATCACATTTTTTAAGGCTCTTCATATTTCTAACACATAGCATGTACATACCAAGAATTATACCCCAAAATACATTCTGCTGAACAAAGGGTAAAGAAAAGATTACCTGTGGTTTTAGTAGTGCAGTGGTCTACAGAGGAGAGCCTTGGTCCAGACAGCAGGGGGGAACGTAGTCAGCGACAGCGAAAGGATCATCTATGCAGCAGGCAGGAATACTGTCCATAGTCAGTACAGGCAGAGATATTGTCAGCACAGTCAAAGCATTGGTCCAGGTATCAGGCAGGGACATGGTCAGCAGCAGAGAAATGATTGTCCAGGCAGCAGGCAGGAATACTGTTCGTAGTCAGTACAGGCAGAGATATGGTCAGTATAGCCAAAGTATTGGCCCAGGCAACAGGCACATGGTCCATAAAAAGTCCTGGGTCAGTGCAGGCAGAGATATGGTCAGCACAGCAAAGTATTGGTCCAGGCAGCAGGCAGGAACATAGTCTATAAAAAGTCCTGGGTCATTACAGGCAGCAAGCAGGAATACTGTCCATAGTCAGTACAGGCAAATATATGGTCAGTATAGCCAAAGTATTGGTCCAGGCAACAGGCACATGGTCCATAAAAAGTCCTGGGTCAGTGCAGACAGAGATATGGTCAGCACAGCCAAAGTATTGGTCCAGGCAGCAGGCAGGAACATAGTCTATAAAAAGTCCTGGGTCATTACAGGAAGCAAGCAAAGATATGGTCAGTACAGCCAAAGTATTGGTCCAGGCAGCAGGCAGAAACATCAAGCTGAAAGGGTTTGTAAACACTCGTGGGTTTTCACCTTAATGCATTCTATACATTAAGGTTAAAAACCTTCTGTCATGCAGCTCCCCCCCCCCCAGACCACCCCCCCGTTTTAATTACCTGAACCTGGTCTTTCTTGCCCTGGGGTTGAGCACACCAGCTATAGCCGGTGTCTTGTGTCCTGATTGGATAGATTGCTAGCAGCGCAGCCATTGGCTCCTGCTGTTGTCAATCAAATTCAATGATGCGGGTGTTGGGGGCAAGGCTGAGTCCCGCTGTCTGTGTAAATAGATACAGCCGCAGGACTCGGGAGCACGCCAGCAGGGTTGTCTTGAAGGAGAGCACTTCTCCAAAGGGGCACTCGAGAAGAGAAGGTGCCACGAGCGCCGCTGAGGGACCCCAGAAGAGGAGGATTGGGGCCACTCTGTGCAAAATCAATTGCATAATGGAGGTAAGTATGACATGTTTGTTATTTAAAAAAAATAAAAAACAAGGGTTTAATAACCCTTTAAGGCTTCAGTCAGGAAAGAATGGGGCAGGGGTAGAGGCTTCTCCCACCCAAATCTTTTTGAAGCCTCTGGTTCCCAGACCCTGTTCTGGGAATTACAAAACCCAGAGAAAACCAAGGCAGAGGCATAGTCAATAAACAGTCCAGGGTCAGTTCAGGTGAAAGGTAGAAACGTGGTAGATAAACAATGCAGATGGCAGGCAGAGGCATATTTGATAAACAGGCCATGGTCAATTCACGTAGAAGGCAGTGGTATGGTTGGTTGAGGCAGAAGGCAAATAATCAGCGCAGATATTGAAAACGGGTAAATGTCAGGCTGTTAGAAATGTGGACTAATATTTTAGGGAAGTGTTATAGCGTCTTAAGCATTCTCCGATGCATAGGCCTGGTTGGGAGGGACATTGGGGCCAATGAACATTGGTGACTTTCCTAACTCCTCCTTTGCCGCACACCCGACATTTTTTTTGCGTCTTCTTACAGTTTCTGTTGGTGGGATATTCTCAGGGAAATGGCGCTCATGAAGTCTGCTGACACAATCTGAGCGAATGCTTTCTGGGGGGGGGGGGGATCCTTGGTCGTAGATCAGGGCAGTGACAATTTCTTTGATAAATTTGAGGAAGGTACTGGGTCTTTCTGTTGACTTTTGGTAGGTGACGTATGCATGACAAATGGAAATAGTAAATGACAACTTTTTTATACGAGCATAGGGACTTTCGTGTTGATAAATAGGGCTGAAGCATTTGATCATTTAAATCCACCCCCCATGAACTGATTATAATCATGGATGCAAACAAGCTTTTGAATGGGATCCCATCTTCTGTGAAGTTCCACCGAGGTATCATCGTGGATGGTGGACATGACATACACATCTCCCCTATTCCTCCACTTCACGGCCAAAACCTTCCTTGTTCTTCAAACTTGCTGACTCCCCCCTTTTGTAGCCTTTTGGCGATTAGATGTTGTGGAAAGCCCTTCCTGTTTGCTCTTGTTGTACCGCACGTATGTATAGAGTGTAATATAATTGTATTATGGTCATGTCCAGTGGTTGTCCATGTTGGGGATGTAGTGTTTAATGTATAGACTGTAATAGAATTGTATGATGATCATGTCCAGTGGTCGGCCATATTGGAGGAGTAGGGTTCTATGCATAGAGTGTAATAGAATTATATTATAGACAAAAAGGAAAAGGTCTGGTGTCACCCGCAAACCACCTCCATCCCAATATATGCAACAAAAAACAGGAAATTGCCCCGGGACTTTAAATGAGGTGAATGTGGTTAGCCAACAATTGACAGAGTAAATGCAGTCTCAAAATGTATTAAAATTGTCATGCAAACATAAACATGAATCATAGCCAAGCCACTGAAATGTTACATACAGTAAAACACGTCAATACACATATCATGGTATAAAATGTAAGCTGCAAAGTACACAGGCATGATAGGTACACAGTCATAATAGAATTGTATTATGACCATGTCATGTCCAGTAGTCGGCCATGTTGGAGGTGTAGTGTTCTATGTATAGAGTGTAATAGAATTGTATTATGATTATGTCCAGTGGTCAGTCATGTTGGAGGTGTAGTGTTCTATGTATAGAGTGTAATAGAATTGTATTATGATCATGTCTAGTAGTCAGCCATGTTGGAGGTGTAGTGTTCCATGTATAGAGTGTAATAGAATTATATTCTGATCATGTCCAGTGGTCGGCCATGGTGGAGGTGTAGTGTTCCATGTATAGAGTGTAATAGAATTATATTCTGATCATGTCCAGTGGTCGGCCATGGTGGAGGTGTAGTGTTCCATGTATAGAGTGTAATAGAATTGTATTATGATTATGTCTAGTGGTCAGTCATGTTGGAGGTGTAGTGTTCTATGTATAGAGTGTAATAGAATTGTATTATGATTATGTCCATTGGTCAGTCATGTTGGAGGTGTAGTGTTCCATGTATAGAGTGTAATAGAATTGTATTATGATCATGTCCAGTGGTCGGCCATGGTGGAGGTGTAGTGTTCCATGTATAGAGTGTAATAGAATTATATTCTGATCGTGTCCAGTGGTCGGCCATGTTGGAGGTGTAGTGTTCCATGTATAGAGTGTAATAGAATTGTATTCAGATCATGTCCAGTGGTCGGCCATGTTGGAGGTGTAGTGTCCTATGCATAGAGCGTAATATAATTGTATTATGATCATGTCCAGTAGTCGGCCATGTTGGAGGTGTAGTGTTCTATGTATAGAGTGTAATAGAATTGTATTATGGTCATGCCCAGTGGTTGGTCATGTTGGAGGTGTAGTGTTCTATGTATAGAGTGTAATAGAATTGTATTATGGTCATGCCCAGTGGTTGGTCATGTTGGAGGTGTAGTGTTCTATATATAGAGTGTAATAGAATTGTATTATGGTCATGCCCAGTGGTTGGTCATGTTGGAGGTGTAGTGTTCTATGTATAGAGTGTAATAGAATTGTATTATGATCATGTCCAGTAGTCGGCCATGTTGGAGGTGTAGTGTTCCATGTATAGAGTGTAATAGAATTGTATTATGGTCATGCCCAGTGGTTGGTCATGTTGGGGGTGTAGTGTTCTATGTATAGAGTGTAATAGAATTGTATTATGATCATGTCTGTCCAGAGGTTGGTCATGTTGGAGGTTAAGATTCACACAACTTTCAAATAGGATACACACATTTTCTAATTTGATTCAATTTTAAAATGTGTGCATCCTACTGTAGTTAAAAATTGTGTATATTTGGTGTGAAAACATTTATAAAAAGACCTTGTGACTATTATAACCAGCATATTTTTGTGAAATTGTCTGTTTTTTCACAGTAAACTTCCTTTCAGCTCTTTTTGTCACAATTTGCTCGTATTTATGTCATCTGGAAAGAAAACCACAGGAAATTTCCCTGATCATCCAAGTTATTTTGGGAACTGAAATAAGGCAGAGTTTGATGAATTAAAATGATTAGGCTAAAGATATGTTGCGTGTTATTAGCTTGATTAGGCGAATGCAGCACAGACATAGAGTATTATATATAAAGGGTTTTATTCCATACTAAAATGCATTGGCTATGGGCAGTATTTCATGAAGGATGTGCTTAGGTAACTCTACATTCTTTTAAAAAAAATATGTGAATTTGTATTTTTTTTTTATAGCTTCTTGTGAAGAAAAGGTTACAGAACATTTGTCTGTCATTAAAAAAAAAAAAAAAATCCACTCCTGGCTCTGTCCTAGGCACACTCACACTCAGACTATATTTACCTTCATTGCACAAGTACCCTAATGCATTATCATTGGAGCAAAAAAGGATATATACAGTGCCTTGAAAAGGTATTCATACCCCTTGAAAAAACACGTAAATGTATTTTATTGGGATTTTACGTAATAGACCAACACAAAGTGGTACATAATTGTTAAGTGAAGGAAAAGGAAATGGTTTTCAACATTTTTTACAAATAAATATGTGAAAAGTGTGACATGCATTTGTATAGCGCCCCCCTGAGTCAATACTTTGTAGAACCACCTTTCACTGCAATTACAGCTGCTTGGGGAAGTCTCTACCAGCTTTGCACATCTAGAGAGGGATATTTTTGCCCATTCTTCTTTACAAAATATCTCAAGCTCTGTCAGGTTGGATGGAGAGCGTCTGTGAACAGCAATTTTCAAGTCTTGCCACGGATTCTCAATTGGATTTAGGTCTGGGCTTTTGACTGGGCCATTCTAACACATGAATATGCTTTGATCTAAACCATTCCATTGTAGCTCTGGCTGTATGTTTAGGGTCGTTGTCCTGCTGGAAGGTGAACCTCCACTCCAGTCTCAAGTCTTTTCTTCTAAGATTGTCCTGTATTTGGCTCCATCCATCTTCCCATCAACTCTGACCAGCTTCCATGTCCCTGCTGAAGAAAAGCATCTCCACAACATGATGCTGCCACCACCATGTTTCACGGTGAGGATGGTGTGTTCAGGGTGATGTTCAGTGTTAGTTTTCCACCACACATAGCGTTTTGGTTTTTAGGCCAAAAAGTTCCGTTTTGGTCTCATCTGACCAGGGCACCTTTTTCCACATGTTTGCTGTATCCTCCACATGGCTTCTCACAAACTGCAAATGGGACTTCTTATGGCTTCCTTTCAACAATGGCTTTCTTCTTGCCACTCTTCCATAAAGGCCAGATTTGTGGAGAGCACGACTAATAGTTGTCCTGTGGACAGATTCTCCCACCTGAGCTGTGGATCTCTGCAGCTCCTCCAGACTTACCATGGGCATCTTGGCTTCTTCTCTGATTAATGCTCTCCTTGCCCGGCCTGTCAGTTTAGGTGGACGGCCATGTCTTGGCAGGTTTGAAGTTGTGCCATACTCTTTCCATTTTCAGATGATGGATTGAACAGTGCTCTGTGAGATGTTCAAAGCTTGGGAGATTTTTTTTTATAACCTAACCCTGCTTTAAACTTCTCCACAACCTTATCCCTAACCTGTCAGGTGTGTTCCTTGGCCTTCATGATGCTGTTTGTTCACTAAGGTTTACTAGCAAATCTCTGAGGACCGCTGTATTTATACTGAGATTAAATTACACACAGGTGGACTCTATTTACTAATTAGGTGACTTCTGGAGGCAATTTGTTCCACTTGATTTTAGTTATTATTATTAGTTATTAGATTTTAGTATTAGAGTAAAGGGGGTTGAACACAAATGCATGTCACACTTTTCAGATATTTATTTGTAAAAAAATTTGCAAACCTTTTATCTTCCACTTCATAATTATGTGCCACTTTGTGTCGGTCTATCACATAAAATCCCAATAAAATATATTTTACCCCTGAACTCTTCACTCTGTACAAAGCGCACCCCTAGACTCTACACTCTGTACGTAGCACACTCCTGAACTCTGCACTCTATACATAGCGCACCCCAGAACACTACACTCTGTACATAAGGCACCCTGGAACGCTACTCTTTGTAGGTAGCACACCCCTGAACTCTGCACTCTGTATGTAGTGCACCCCTAAACTTTGCGCTCTGTGCCTAGTGCACCCCTGAAGTCTGCACTTTGTACATAGTGCATCCCGGAACTCTGCACTCTGTATGTAGTGCACCCTGGAAGTCTATACTCTGTACGTAGCACACCCCTGAACTCTACACTCTATACACCGTCCCATCATGCCCCAGGTGGTGACATCATAAGGGGCGGGGTCGCCTGATGACATCACTCGGTGACCACGTCTCATGCCAATATAAGTCGTTGCGCACCACGCACACGGCATTACATTGGGAGAGAGCGTTGCGTCGACATCGGAAGAAGAGAAGAGAGAAGAAGACGACGGACAACCATTAGCAAAAGAGTGGGCAAAAGAGCAGAAGATAGCGGAGGAGCCCGGCAGAAGACACCGGACAGCGTAAGAAGAACCGAAGACAGAGCGGAGAAGTCAGAAGAGACCCCCGCAGCTTTAAAAATCTGTGTAGTGTGTTTTATTATTGACACTTTTTTCCAGGTGAATGGCGACAGCTTCCCTTCTAACTCCGACCATGATAGGTTCTCCTGGCTGGCAGAACCGTCACTTCTGGTTGGACTGCAAGCCGCAATTCCAACCCTACGCTGCTCTCTTGCTTCTGGATAGGCCCTTAGACAGCCTAGCAGCCAGATGTGTCCGGAATAGGCCCAAACTCCGGCCTAGTAGCCCGAGCAGCACAACACAGGTCCATCCAGACAGCAGTTGAGGTGGCACAGAACCCCCGATTACCTGACCCCACCCAAATATATAGGTTCTCCCAACAGGCCAAGGGAGTTAAGAAAACCCCTGCCCATTGTCTGAGATACCCTATATACTCCTAATCTGTCCTTGCTTTGCCCTTGTTTTATCTAATGTCACTAGGTACCTGGCCACCTAGCGGCAGAAGAGAGATGTGCAGCAATTCCAGACTTAGGGTGAACTCCATTGATCCCTCACAATTGACCAAGGCAAATACACCTGGCTGGTAAATTTAGGAGCAACCCTACTTAAAAACCAAGGTGCTACACAAAGCACATCATCCCCACCTTCAAACATGCAGGTGGAAACATTATGCTTTGGGGGTCGTTTTCTGCTAAGGGGACAGGACAACTTCACCGCATCAATGAGATGATGGACGGGGCCCATGTACCATCAAATCTTGGGTGAGAACCTCCATCCCTCAGCCAGGGCATTGAAAATGGGTCATGGATAGGTATTTCAGCATGACAATGACCCAAAAACACATGGCACAAGGCAACAAAGGAAGGGCTCAAGAAGAAGCACATTAAGGTCCTGGCGTGGCCTAGCCAATCTATAGACCTTAATCCCATAGAAAATATGTGGAGGGAGCTGAAGGTTCGAGTTACCAAATGTCAGCCTCAAAACCTTTAATGACTTGGTGAGGTTCTGCAAAGAGGAGTGGGACAAAATCGCTCCTGAGATGTGTGCAAACCTGGTGGCCAACTACAAGAAACCTCTGTGATTGCCAACAAGGGTTTTGCCACCAAGTACTAAGTCATGTCTTGCGAAGGGGTTTAATACTTATTTCACTCATTAAAATGCAAATCAATTTATAACTTTTTCGAAATGCGTTTTTCTGTATATTTTTGCTGTTATTCTGTCTCTCACTCTTAAAATAAACCGACCATTAAATTTATAGACTGGTCATTTCTTTGTCAAACGTACAAAAATCAGCAGGGGATCGAATACGTTTTTCCCCTTAATCTCTTGGTTGTTACGTTGAATTGCTTAACTAAACACCAATAAGCAGTGAGGAATGTTGGAATGGACACACGGTGCTCCATGCAGGGAATGGATTGGGTCCATTGATCCAGCTGCAGGATTTCTGTATGATACAGAAGAACTCCGTGATCAATGGGAGATGGGGCCACATGATACAGCTGACTCAAATCTGTAGGAATGTACTGACGCATGAAAAGGTGACTTTAGCTTTCTGTATAAAGACTCTCAATATTCATTTTACGAGAAGACACCCAGAAGAAAGTGTATCCAAACCCAAAAACAGAAATGTAATATATTGCAACTTACCAGTCCCTGGATGTGTTGGCTGCAGGGCTTATTTTCAAGGGGAACTTGGTGAAACTCAGTTCCACCACCTCTGGCTCAGACCCTCTGCTCCCTGCCCACCACTATCCAGGCCCGGATTTACTCCCTTTGCCGCCCCAAGGCCGGGTCCTTCAATGCCGCCCCCCCCACACACACACACACACAAACACATACACACACCACCATTCTCGTCCTTTATCGATGACTGCTACAATAGATCAATTAAAAACATATCTCCACACCAGAGAACACTGAAAATAACTGGCTTTAATTGTACAGACTGAAAATACTTCAGGGTAAGTGCGCGAGGGGTAAGGATTTTTCGCGGGCAATGGCTGGTGTTAGTGCTTCAATCATCCCCGGCACCATGGTTGTTATGGTGTCAGGATGATTGAAACGCATTATTTCTATCATTACATTGTAATATAAAATGAAATAGTTCAACTCACCATAATGCAGAATCATTGGGAGCCCTGAGCGTGTCACTTGCCACCATCGCTTGTCACTTGCCACTATGCCTGCCACCAGATGAGGATGTCACTTGCCACGCTGCCTGCCACCAGATGGGGATGTCACTTGCCTCTATGCCTCCCACCAGATGGAGATATCACTTGCCTCTATGCCTCCCACCAGATGGAGATATCACTTGCCACTATGCCTGCCACCATATGGAGATATCACTTGCCACTATGCCTGCCACCAGATGGAGATGTCACTTGCCACTATGCCTGCCACCAGATGGAGATGTCACTTGCCACTATGCCTGCCACCATATGGAGATATCACTTGCCACTATGCCTGCCACCAGATGTTGATGTCACTTGCCACTATGCCTGCCACCAGATGGGGATGTCACTTGCCACGCTGCCTGCCACCAGATGGGGATGTCACTTGCCTCTGTGCCTGCCACCAGATGGGAATGTCACTTGCCACACTGCCACCAGATGGGAATGTCACTTGCCACGCTGCCTGCCACCAGATGGGGATGTCACTTGCCTCTATGCCTGCCACCAGATGGGAATGTCACTTGCCACACTGCCACCAGATGGGAATGTCACTTGCCACGCTGTCTGCCACCAGATGGGGTTGTCACTTGCCACGCTGCCTGCCACCAGATGGGGATGTCATTTGCCACCATGCCTGCCACCAGATGGGGATGTCACTTGCCACCAGATGGGAATGTCACTTGCCACGCTGCCTGCCACCAGATGGGAATGTCACTTGCCACGCTGCCTGCCACCAGATGGGGATGTCACTTGCCACCATGCCTGCCACCAGATGGGGATGTCACTTGCCACACTGCCACCAGATGGGGATGTCACTTGCCATGCTCCCTGCCACCAGATGGGGATGTCACTTGCCACCATGCCTGCCACCAGATGGGGATGTCACTTGCCACCATGCCTGCCACCAGATGGGGATGTCACTTGCCACCATGCCTGCCACCAGATGGGGATGTCACTTGCCACGCTGCCTGCCACCAGATGAGGATGTCACTTGCCACGCTGCCTGCCACCAGATGGGGATATCACTTGCCACTATGCCTGCCACCAGATGGAGATGTCACTTGCCACTATGCCTGCCACCAGATGGAGATGTCACTTGCCTCTATGCCTGCCACCAGATGGAGATGTCACTTGCCACTATGCCTGCCACCAGATGGAGATGTCACTTGCCTCTATGCCTCCCACCAGATGGAGATGTCACTTGCCACTATGCCTGCCACCAGATGGGGATGTCACTTGCCACTATGCCTGCCACCAGATGGAGATGTCACTTGCCACTATGCCTGCCACCAGATGGGGATGTCACTTGCCACTATGCCTGCCACCAGATGGGGATGTCACTTGCCATGCTGCCTGCCACCAGATGGGAATGTCACTTGCCACACTGCCACCAGAAGGGAATGTCACGTGCCACGCTGCCTGCCACCAGTTGGGAATGTCACTTGCCACGCTGCCTGCCACCAGATGGGGATGTCACTTGCCACGCTGCCTGCCACCAGATGGGGATGTCACTTGCCTCTATGCCTGCCACCAGATGGGAATGTCACTCGCCACGCTGCCTGCCACCAGATGGGGATGTCACTTGCCACCATGCCTGCCACCAGATGGGGATGTCACTTGCCACACTGCCACCAGATGGGGATGTCACTTGCCACCAGATGGGAATGTCACTTGCCACACTGCCACCAGATGGGGATGTCACTTGCCACCAGATGGGGATGTCACTTGCCACACTGCCACCAGATGGGGATGTCACTTGCCATGCTCCCTGCCACCAGATGGGGATGTGTGTCACTTGCCATGCTGCCTTCTATCAGATGGAGGAGGGCGGAACAGCGGTGCGGGCAATGAGAGATGTCATCTCTCTCCCCCGCTGCCGCACCGCTGACATTACATTGATTTTTTCAAAAATGGCGCCGGGCTGCGCAATCACGCTACTGCGCATGCGCCGCCCGGCCGAGTGCGTACGAGCTTTCCCGAGCCCGGCCGGCTTCGGAACGGTGCATGCGCAGTTGCGTGGTTGGCTCGCGGCCATCTTTTCTATGGGCACCGGTGCCCCTAATAGAGTTTAATGCCGAATAGGGAGGCGGCCGCGAAGTCGCCGCAGGAGCGGCGCCGCACCTGCACCACTGCCGCCCGAGGCCTGGCCTCGGTGGCCTTGTGGCAAATCCGGCCCTGCCTCTATCACTTATAAACACAAAAGTCCGGTTTCTGTGTTTACAATTGACAGCTCTGCACTCTGTGTGTAATGCAATCCTGGTATTTAATGACCTTTAACACCCTCCTACTGTTCGTAAAATTTGATTGACCACACCCACTATTTGATGTGATTTGGAGGGTGTTTGTAGGGGAGCGGTTTTGGGGGGTCGTGGTTGAGTTCCAGAACCTATTATTTGAGAAAAAAAAGCCCTGGTTGGCTGCATTCAATTTTTCTTTTTTAGGCTTTTTTTCACCTCTGTTTTCTCATGGTGATCCTGCCAGTAACACACCTCCTGTCCTAGGGTGACAGCGCTCACTCATTGTATTGTATCAGAACAACAGAAACAAGGTTGAACTACCAAATCACCTTAACCTCTTTACGACTGCCCTATTGTACATTTATTGCTACAGGGCGTCCGCTGAGTGCCAGATCACGTGTGTATATATATATATATATATATATATATATATATATATGATCCCACACTTCCAGGTTGTGGACACGAATGTGCGCCAGGGGTGATTCGCTCCCACTGTGATTATGCACAGCGGGAGCTGATCAGCGGGTACACCAGCACCCTCCGATCATTCGTTACACAGGCAGAACAGCAGTGTGCCTATGTAAACAAGGCAGATCACCGTTCTGTCAGTACAGAAGGCATGGATCCTGTGTTCCTTCAAAGCAGGGACATGGATCCTCGTCTTCCCCTAGTAAAAGCACCTTCCACACAGTACACTGGCTAGGCACACAGTTAACCCTTTGGATCGCCGCTGATGTTAACCCCTTCCCAGTCAGTGTCATTACAGTGACAGTGCATATTTTTAACACTGATCATTGTATCAGTGTCACTGGTTCCCAAAAAGTGTCAAAAGTGTCAGTTAATGTCCGATTTGTCCGGCGCAATATTGCATTTCCTCTATAAATCGCTGATCACCGCTATTACTAGTAAAAATAAATAAGTAAATTAAAAATTCCATAAATCTATCCCATAGTTTGTAGACACTATAACTTTTGTGCAAACCAATCAATATACGCTTATTGGGATTTTTTTTTTTTTTCGCTAAATATATGTAGCAGAATACATATTGGCTTAAATTGATGAGGAAATTAGATTTTTTTACCTTTTTTTTTCATTGGATATGTTTTATAGCAGAAAGTAAAAAATATTGGTGTTTTGTTTTGTTTTTTTTTCAAAATTATCGTTTTTTTTAGTTTATTTTAAAATAAGAAAAAACTCAGAGGTGATCAAATACCACCAAAAGAAATCTCTATTTGTGGGGAAAAAAAGGATATCCATTTTATTTGAGTACAGGGTCGCACGACCGCACAATTGTCAGTTAAAGTAACGCAGCAAAAAATGGCCTGGTCATGAAGGGGGGGGGGTAAGTCTTCTGGAGCTGAAGTGGTTAACTTTCACCGTTTTTTAACTGTTGCTTTTCCCTGGCTCCCCCCACTATTGTAAGTAATGTAAAAAAAAAAAATTCCATAAAGTTCAGGTCCTGTGCCTAAGGGAGAATGAGGTACCTGAACCTCAAGCATGTGTAGGGGCATCACGGGTTACTCTTGGATCCTTTGTGGCATTTGTGTATGCGGGTGGTCCTGTGAACTTCCCCCTGGGATTTTTACATCACTCAGCCCATGAGATTGTGGGATCTCAGGCGTGCATCGCAATGATGTGGATTTTGGACAGGGGCTGCGGTGTGTCTGCACATGCGTAAGTGGTCCAGCGCAGGTCACAAATGCAGTGCGGGGTGTCGGGTGCACTGCTAGAGCCCCATAAAAGTGGTTTTCAAGCTCTAAAAAATGATGCCAAGCTCAGCTGTTAGTAACTTGCATTGGTCCCTTGAATACCAGGCTGCTTTTAAATGTTCCTTGGTAGAAAAAGGGTTAAAAAGGACAAAATATATATATATGTATATATATATATATATATATATATATACATATACATATATACTGTATATATATATATATATATATATATATATATATATATATATATATATATAAAAAACACAATATTGTCAAAAGTATTGGAACACCTGCCTTCACACGCACATGAACTTTAATGGCATCCCAGTCTTCTAGTCTTCTGCCCTGTACACACAGTCGGACTTTCCGACGGAAAATGTGCGATCGGAGCTTGTTGTTGGAAATTCTGACCGTGTGTGGGCTCCATCGGACTTTTTCCATCTGGAATTTCCGACACACAAAGTTTGAGAGCTGGCTCTAAAGTTTTCCGACAACAAAATCCGTTCGCATAAATTCCGATCATGTGTGGACAATTCTGATGCACGAAGTGCCACGCATGCTCGGAATCAAGCAGAAGACCAGCACTGGCTAGAGTACTTAATTTTTCTCGGCTCGTCGTACGGGTTGTACGTCACCGCGTTCTTGACGTTTGGAATTTCCAACCAACTTTGTGCGACCGTGTGTATGCAAGACAAGTTTGAGCCAACATCCTTCTGGAAAAAATCAGATGGATTTTGTTGTCTGAATGTGCGATAGTGTGTACAGGGCATTAGTCCGTAGGGTTCAATATTGCATTGGCCCACACTCTGCAGTCTCCGCTCTAATTCATCCCAAAGGTGTTCTATCGGGTTGAGATCAGAACTCAGTGCAGGCTAGTCAAGTTCCTCCACCCCAAACTCGCTCATCCATGTCTTTATGGACCCTGTTTTTGTGCACTGGTCCAAATCATTTGGTGGAGGGGGGATTATGGTGTGGGGTTGTTTTTCAGGGGTTGGGCTTGACCCCTTAGTTCCATTGAAGGGAACTCTAAAGGCGTCAGCATACCAAGACATTTGGGACAATTTCATACACCCAACTTTGTGGGAACAGTTTGGGGATGGCCCCTTCCTGTTCCAACATGACTGCGCACAAAGCAAGGTCCATAAAGACATGGGTGAGCGAGTTTGGGGTGGAGAAACTTGACAGTCCTGACCTCAACCCGATAGAACACCTTTCGGATGAATTAAAGTGGAGACTGCGAGCCAGGCCTTCTCGTTCAACATCAGTGCCTGACCTCACAAACATTCCCATAGACACACTTCTAAACCTTGTGGACAGCCTTCCCAGAAGAGTTGAAGCTGTTATAGCTGCAAAGGGTGGGCCAACTCAATATTGAACCCTACGGACTAAGACTGGGATGCCATTAATGCCATTAAAGGTCATGTACGTGTAAAGGCAGGCGTCACAATACTTTTGACAATATAGTGTGTGTGTGTGTGTATATATGTAATATATATATGTATATATATATATATATATATATATATATATATATATATATATATATATATATATATATATATGTATATATATATATATATATATATATGTATATATATATATATATATATATATGTATATATATATATATATATATATATATATAATTTTTTTTTATTCTATATTCCTCTACTTACCCCTCTTCCTTATTAATTCCTTATTAATTAGTAAGGCCCGGGTTCACATCTCGCAATTTGGGATCACGGCCAGAATCGCAGCAATTAAGCCTGTGATCCCAAATCGCAGCACAACATGCTGCGTGCATTTGGGTGCCATGATATTTCAATGGCACCCCAAACATACAGTCATAACTAGGGTCTCACTATTGGGGCCTTCCCTCGGGGTACAGTATTATTCCAGCAGCTCTGAAGTCGCTCATACAGAATGAACACTATCAGCATCGTGAACTGACATCTTACAGAGCCACCATAGTTAATGTAGTTATCCTTTAAATTTTTAATTATTGATATTTTTCAAAGCATACATTGTACAAAAGTCAATACAGCAGGTAATTACAGGGGATGGGGAAGAGGATCTCAGCATAGTAATAAAAAAAGCAAAAAATACCATGGAAGTAGGTGATCCAATTTATGAGATTGATGAGAAAATTACAGGGATTATTGGAACAAGTAGAGAAAAAAAAAGAACAGTAAAAAGAGGAAAAATGAATTAAAATTTAAATGAAGGCTGTATTCAAGCCAAATACAGTATCTCACAAAAGTGAGTACACCCCTCACATTTTTGTAAATATTTTATTCTGTCTCTTCATGTGACAATGTAAAGTAGTGAGTGTACAGCTTGTATAACAGTGTAAACTTGCTGTCCCCTCAAAATAACTCAACACACAGCCATTAATGTCTAAACTGCTGGCAACAAAAGTGAGTACACCCCTAAGTGAAAATGTCCAGATTGGGCCCAATTGGCCACCCCCCTCCCCCCCCTGGTGTCATGTGCCTCGTTAGTGTTATAAAGTCTCAGGTGTGAATGGGAAGCAGGTGTGTTAAATTTTGTTTTATCGCTCTCACTCTCTCATTCTGGTCACTGGAAGTTCAACATGGCACCTCATGGCAAAGAACTCTCTGAGGATCTGAAAAAAAGAATTGTTTTTCTACATAAAGATGGCCTAGGCTATAAGAAGATTGTCAAGACCCTGAAACTGAGCTGCAGCACGGTGGGTAAGACCATACAGTGGTTTAACAGGACAGGTTCCCCTCAGAACAGGCCTCGCCATGGTCAACCAAAGAAGTTGAGTGCAAGTGCTCAGCGTCATATCCAAAGGTTGTCTTTGGGAAATAGACATATGAGTGCTGCCAGCATTGCTGCAGAGGTTGAAGGGGTGGGGGGTCAGCCTGTCAGTGCTCAGACCATACGCCGCACACTGCATCAAATTGGTCTGCATGGCTGTCCTCCCAGAAGGAAGTCTCTTCTAAAGATGATGCACAAGAAAGCCCGCAAACAGTTTGCTGAAGACCAGCAGACTAAGGACTAGGGATGGGCTTTATGTTCGGATGGAGCATGAGTTTGACTCGAACATTGGCTGTTCGCCGAATAGCAAACAATTGGGGTGTTCACGGCAAATTCAAAAGCCGCGGAACACCCTTTAAAAGTCTATGGGAGAAATCAAAAGTGCTAATTTTAAAGGTTAATATGCAAGTTATTGTCATAAAAAGGGTTTGGGGACCCGGGTCCTGCCCCAGGGGACATGTATCAATGCAAAAAAAAGTTTTAAAAACGTCAGTTTTTTCGGGAGCAGTGATTTTAATAATGCTTAAAGTCAAACAATAAAAGTGAAATATTCCTTTAAATTTCGTACCTGGGGGGTGTCTATAGTATGCCTGTAAAGGGGCACATGTTTCCCGTGTTTAGAACAGTCTAACAGCAAAATGACATTTCTAAAGGAAAAAAAGTCATTTAAAACTACTCGTGGCTATTAATGAATTGTCGGTCCCAGCAATACACATAAAAGTTCATTGATAAAAACGGCATGGGATTCCCCCACAGGGGGGGTACCTCCAAATTCCATACCAGGCCCTTCAGGTCTGGTATGGATATTAAGGGAAATCCCACACCAAAATTAAAAAAAAAAAAACGGCGTTGGGGTCCCCCTCAATATCCATACCAGACCCTTCAGGTCTGGTATGGATTTTAAGGGGAACCCCGTGCCAAAATAAAAAAAAATGGCACGGGGTCCCCCCAAAAATCCATACCAGACCCTTATCCTAGCACGCAACCTGGCAGGCCTCAGGAAAAGAGGGGGGACGAGAGAGCGCCCCCCCCTCCTGAACCGTACCAGGCCACATGCCCTCAACATTGGGAGGGTGCTTTTGGGGTAGCCCCCACAAAGCACCTTGTCCCCATGTTGATGGGGAGAAGGGCCTCATCCCCACAACCCTTGCCCGGTGGTTGTGGGGGTCTGTGGGCTGGGGGCTTATTGGAATCTGGAAGCCCGCTTTAACAAGGGGACCCCCAGATCCAGCCCCCCTGTGTGAATTGGTAATGGGGTACAAATGTACCCCTACCATTTCACAAAAAAAGTGTCAAAAATATTAAAAAAAGACAATAGATGGTTTTTGACATTTCCTTTATTAATGTCTTCTTCTTTCCCCGCTTCTTCTTCCACCTCCTTCTGGTCTTCCTTCGGTGTTCTTCTTCTTCCTCCATCTTGTTCTTTCCCCGCTTCTTCCTCTATCTTCCTCCGCTTTTTCCTCCGGTCTTCTCGTCCGGCATCTTGCTCCGGCTTCTTCTTCTCCGCTTCGTTCTCCGATCTGCCTCAATTGGAGTCTCCCGCTGTGTGACGCTTCTGTTCAGGTGACAGCTCTTATATAACAGGTGGTGGGGCCACCCGGGGACCCCGCCCCCCTCTGACACCAAAGGGAAAGCCTTAAGTTTACCGTCAAAGAGTCCATTATGAAAATAGCGCTCAGTAAATCTGAGATTGTTTTTGACGGAGAATGTATATCTCTATACCCTGATCTATCGCGCCAGACTTTAATGCAGCAGCGGACTGTTAGGCCTTTGCTAGAGGCCTTACATGCAGTGGAGGTTAACTACCGCTGGGGATTTCCGTTGAGCCTTACGGCCTCTTGTAATGGGAAAACAGCAACCCTGCGTGCTAAGGATGACCTGCAGTTGTTTGTAGAAATCTTAGATTTGCCCCCAACTGATTTTGTGGATTGGAGAAGGAATAACTTAGGGAACCCCCTACAGCGCCTTGATCAATGGCAACAAGTGCCCACCAAAATTCAGCGTAGAAATCGATTAAAGGGGCACAGAGAAACATGATGGACATGATGGGGCCTATTTAGAAGGGAGACTGAAATAGAGGGAGGGAGAGGAGATAAAGGGAAAGGAATGGATTTAAATTTTTGCATTTTTGTATTTTTTGTTATTTTTTTTGTTTTTTTTGTTTTTTTCTCTGCTTACTATTAACACTATCAGCGCTGCCTGTGCATACTGGTCGGCATGGACGACAACCTGAACTCTTTCACTGCTTTAGCCACTGTACTATCACTCCTCTCTGCTTGCTATGATCACTGAAAATACTGTTTTGAAGGTAATCCTGGTCGGCTTCATTAACCCCATCTTTTCTGCCACATGTTACATTCTGCTGCAATGCAAGACAACACTTCTACTCTGGCAAGGGGACTGCTGTGCGAGTTTGTAGCATATTCTATCTAGCAACCAATTAGTTAGCAGTAATGATTTGCTGTAACCTCTAGCAACTGATCAGTTAGCAGTAATTATGTGCAGTAACCTCTAGCAACCAATTAGCAAGCAGGAAGGATGTGCTGTAACCTCTAGCAACTAGTCAGTGGGCCATAATGATAGGCTGTAACCTCTAGCAATCATCAGTTAGCGGTAATGATGTGCTGCTGTAATCTCTAGCAGCCAACCAGCAAGCAGAAATGATGTGCTGTGACCTCTAGCAACCAGTCAGTGAGTGGTAATGATATACTGTAATCTCTGGCAACCAATCAGTGAGTAGTAATTATATGCTGTAACCTCTGGCAACCAGTCAGTGAGCAGTAATGATGTGCTGTAACCTCTAGCAAACAGTCAGCGAGCAGAAATGACTTGCAATAACCTCTAGCAAATAATCAGTGAGCCTTGATGTGTGCTGTAAACTCTAGCAACCAGTCAGTGAGCTGTAATGATATACTTTAACCTCTAGCAACCATCAGTTAGCAATAATGAGGTGCTGTGACCTCTAGCAACTAATCAGTGAGGTGTAATGTGTGCTGTAACCTCTACAAGCCAACCAGAAAGCATAAATGATGTGCTCTAACCTCTAGCAACCAATCAGTTATCAGTAAGATCTGCTGTAACCTCTAGCAACCAAGCAGTGAGCAGTAATGATTTTCTGTAACCTCCAGCAACCATTTAGGTAGCAGTAATGATGTGCAGTAACCTCTAGCAACCAATCAGCCAGCAGAAATGTTGTGCAGTAACCTCTAGCAACTAATCAGTGAGCTTTAATGTGTGCTGTAAACCCTAGCAACCCAATCAGCTCTCAGTAATGATGTGCTGTAACCTCTAGCAACCAACCAGTTATCAGTAATGATATGCTGTAACCTTTAGCAACCAATCAGTTAGCAGTAATGATGTGCTATAACCCCTAACAACTAGTTAGTGAGCTGTAATATGTGCTGTAACCACTAACAACCAATCAGCAAGCAGTAATGATGTGATGTAACCTCTAGCAAATGGTCAGCAAGCGGTAATGATATGCTGTAACCTCTAGCGACCAGTCTGTGAGCGGAAATGATATGCTGTAACCTCTGGCAACCAATCGCAGTCGCTACTTGATCTGCTGCTGCAAAAAAGAAACGTATTTTGCGTATCTACCATTTATTGTATGTCTCAAAGGTGGAGAGTGAAATTGCATGGTGGGGGGCCCAAGAAAATGTTTGCCCAGGGTCCAATCAATATTAAAGACGGCCCTGTGTATGTGTGTGTGTGTATATATATATAAATATATATATATATATATATGTAAATATATATATATATATATGTGTAAATATATATATATATATATATATATATATATATATAGAGTATTGTGTTTAGTGGCACGGTCTCTCTTTCTCTCTCCTTATAGAGTTAATGTTGAATACAAAGCAGTACATCATTTCATTCTATAGGAGGATCTGTAAGAACTGTGAGGTGCAGATGCAGAATTGTATTGGGAAATTCCCAGAGTGAACATATTTCACAGACCACATAAGGAGTGTGACATATGAGGTCGTAAATACCGTCTATTAAAGGGACACCGCTGTCAAATAAGGAGAAAATGTGCTTTTCAAGCCATTTATTATTTCCCGTGTTCACATTATTACACAACACATTGATCCATTTCCACCGGTCCCTATCCCCTGAACGATTACAGTAAAGAGGGTGGGAGTCAGGTGTAAATGTGTAATATGCTTGCAGCATTGGCTACCCCATATTAACATTAATTTAACAATAAAAACAATACAGGGTTTCAATGGTCAACATATGCAAGGAATCTGTGACAGACACATTTTTTAAATGTAGTTTTTTTCTTTTATTTAAAAAAAAAAAAAAAAAATTATACAAAAAATATATCTTACAATGCAATGTAATGCCACAAGGAGTTTAATTGATTTGCTATACTATGTGTTCCTTTAATTTTTTTGAACAGAGTATATATACTGTGTATATATATATATATATATGTATATATATATATTTACACACACTCTTAAATAATAATAAATATTAATAATAAAATAATAATAAAAGTAAAAAACATTTTAAAATGTAGTAGGGCAGTTGACAGTGTCAGTAGGGCAGAGGTTGGTGTCAGTAGGGCAGTGGACAGTGTAGTTTTTTTAGTTTTTTACTATTTGTTACAATTTTTTACAATTTTTTACAATTTTTTTACGTGGGAATTAGGGTGTGCCCAGGCTCATCTGGCACACCCTCTGCACACACCTATGTTAATATCTTTTTGTCTCCAGAACTGGACACAGTATTATAAGGCTCGATTCACATCTATGTATGTTGCTTTTGAGCGTTTCTGCAGTGTTTGTTGCAGTGCTTGCCACGTTTTTGAGCAGCGTTTTTACAGTGTTTTTGCGGCGTTTTGCGTTTTGTTTGCTTTTTTTTTACAGTTTTTTTTTTATACTGTATACAGTGTAAAAAAAAAAAATGCAAAACGTGGCAAAAACGCTGCAAAAACGCTGTAAAAATGCTGTACTTGCGTTTTTGATGCTTGTCCATTGAATTCTATTACATGCAAAATGCTGCATTTTGCATGAAAAAAAGTCCTAGACCCTTTCCAAAAATGCAGAGGTACAAAAAAGCTTTGATGTGAACATGTTCCATAGGATCCCATGTTAAAAATTTCCCATGCATTTCTGCAAAATGCAAAATGCAACAAAAAACGCATTAGTGGGAATGGAGCCTTAATGAAGTCTCACTAAAGATCTATATAGTGGAACCGGGACCTCCTTCCTCCTGCTGGTGATCCCTCTAGTGATATAAAGATCTATATAGTGGAACCGGGACCTCCTTCCTCCTGCTGGTGATCCCTCTAGTGATGCATCCTAAAATTAGCTTTCCCCACTGCCTGGTAACAGTGTTTGCTCATTTTGCAATCATCTGAAATAAGTACACTCAAATCATTGTCCTCTGTAGTGTTGGCTAACACTGTACTCCCAATGTTGTACTCTCTCAAGGGATTATTTTTCCCTAGGTGTATTATTGAGTACCATTGGAAGTCCTAGTAGGATTTTCTGAGTACCATTGGAACTCCTGGCAGGCATTCTATGAATACCCTTGAAAGTACTGGCAGGATTCTATGAGTACCATTGTTAATTCTGGTAGGGCTTCTACAAGTACCACCTAAAGTCCAGGTGGGGATTCTGTGAGTACCATTGGAATTCTTGATAGGGATTCTATAAGTACCTTCGGAAGTCCTAGCAGGGATTTTAGGAGTACCATTGAAAGTCCTAGCAGAGATTCTATGAGTACTTTTGGAATTCCTGGCAGGGATTCTATGAGTACCCTTGAAAGTCCCAGCAGGGATTCTATGAGTACTTTTGGAATTCCTAACGGGGATTCTGTGATTACCATTGGAAGTCCTGGCAAGAATTCTATGAGTACTATTGGAAGTCCCGGTGTAGATTCTGCCTACTGCTCATCCTACTGCTTGGATTGCTTTCTCTCCAAGACTTAACAAAGGTGTCACCATCTGTAGCTCCTCTCACTCCTTCTCTTTGCACTACCGACAGATTGCTGCTATCCCCCATTTTTTATTTTTAACCCCCCCAAACTAAGATTGATGATCATCATGGGGGGGTAGCTAATTTCCTCATCACATATATCTATTCAAGGCTTGCTAGACCATGTACCTTCCTCACCTCCCTATACCTCCAACCTTGCCACCCCAACCCCTGTTCTTTGCACCTTCATACAATGCCAATGTATTCCAACCAATTCTGATTGTCAATCAACATTTATTCTACTGTACTTTTCACTTGTTATATCTCTTACTTTGCAAACTCCATATAAATTATTGTGAAAGAAAAAAAAAAAAAAAAACAATGCAGGGAGCTCTGACATTAGCTACATTATAACATATGGAGCTCAGCGTTGTTCCCCAATATAAATCACATTTAAAGTTCTTTTTTTAATCATCAAAAGACTTAAAAAGCATTTGCAATCAAATTAAAGGGCGTATAGCTTTGCAAATTAGAATTCCGTTAAACATATAATCATATTGGATTAATCTGTCAATCAGACTTCGTTTGTTTCAGTCATGTCCCTAATACATCTGTTGTCACTCGCTCGCTGTCGGTTTGGAAGAACGAAGTCTCATTTATAATGGGTTGCCTGGCAACCAGGCATTAGAGGTGCTCGAGGGCTGATGCAGTGTCACAACACAGTTTAAAATAATTTATTTAGAATGATCTAAAAGCAGCGCCGAAATACCGAGTCACCGTCTTCGGCAACTGCAGGGGGGCGCACAAGCGACACCTCCGATGTTAAATATAAAGCACCTTATTTCATGGCTTTCCGTGTGACATAAATCCATGAAATAAGGGAGCAGCTTCACTTGCTATCTGTAATTCTGTTCGACCAGTCCTGAGGTTTACACAGCAGAGGAAGAGGACCTTATTTTTCTCTGCTTCAATTCAGTAACAATTACAGGTCTTGTTCTTCCCCAAGCCTGTGATTGGACAGTGAAAGGAGAAGCAGAAGACAGATAAGCTCAACTCTCTGTCACTCTGTGCTCTCCTCCTATCACCATGCTCATGAACTGTAGCACGACTAATTGGCTTGACTGGTGCCTGCATTCATTTTCTTTTCTTTTCTCCGTTATGTAATAATATGCCCAAACCATTGTGACTGATAGGCTTTGATATGCTTTAATATGCTCTTTCATTTCAGTATACAAGATAGCTTAAATCTGCAACTATAGAAGAATGCTTAGAAGGATGCTTGCACAAGCATTTTTCTCTATATATATCATTATGGGTTGGTTTCTCTTTTCCTGTTCTGTAGGCCATGGGACAGGATGCATGACTTATGACTCATAACCAGGTGGCCTGTTGACCCGTGTTAACTAATGATAATGTATCTGAAAGGGTCACTGACTTGTATAACCATATAACTATATATTTCTATACAAATACATCATTTACTAACCACTCCTCCCTCCCCTCTTTCTATTGGTATGCTGAACCATATATAAACTGTAACACACCTAATAAAGGCAGAGATTTTACGAATGCACAACCTGCTTCTCATTTCATGGTGTCTCCATGTATCTGAGGGCCCTGTTGGTGTACCTAATAGATGGGTGGTCATCCAGAATACCTACTATTTCCTTTCAAAGGGGGGCTCGTCCGGGATAAGACAATCATCCACGGTGGGATGGACTCTTGTCTATTTTGGTGAATCCTCTGTTTTCACCTGATGATGATCCAGCCACTAATGCACTTCCTCTCTTAGGGTGTCTCCTTTATCTGTGGAGGAGTAGTGGAACCACCCTTGGACAGCAGCACTGCCTGGAGAGGGATGTGCTAGATCTGGGTTCAGCAACCCATCGACCGCAATCTACCATTGACCGCATGAAGCCGATAGGTAGATCATGAACAGGACTGTGACAATGCTTCCCCCTCCACCTCCATCACTCAGCTTTTATTATCAGAGCAGAGTTAAGGGCAAAACTAGGGTTGCCACCTGTCCGGGATTCACCCGGACAGTCCGGGTTTGGAATCATGTGTCTGGGTTTCAGGCAGACTGAAACCCGGACACATTATTCAGACCTAGCTGTGGCTCCCCAAGTAACCAAGATGGTCACACACAAATCTTTTGCTGTCCAGGAGTTGTGGCGGCTGTCTGGGGGCAGGTTCGGCATCACTGGGGGGCGGGGCGATGATGTCGGCAAGATCAATTTGGCCACACCCACTGTTTGCTGCGGCATGCTATGCGCACCACATTACTACTCTTTTTGAATGTACTCAAAGGTGTCCCAGGCCGCTAAAGTGTTTGGGTTTGACTTGAAGAAAAGGTGGCAACCCTAAGCAAAACTGTGCTGGATGGAGGGCGGGAGCTTCTTTAGTTAAAGTGGAAGTAAACCCTTGTATCGTTTTCAGCCAAGGAAGCTGCCATCTTGGCCTCTGTTTGATCTACAAATGCCATGATGCTGCACATGTGATCAGCTATGACACCAGCCATTGGATGGTTTGACAGTTTGGTTGAGAGCACAAAAAATGGGAGTGTTACATTCCCGGCATGTAACTGTTTTTTTAAACTGTTAAATGGATGGGTTTACTTCCGCTTTAACTTTGCAAGTTAAGGAGGTTGTAAACCCACTCTGCAGGCTTGTACCTACAGGTAAGCCTATAATATAACTGTCCCTTCAAAGCTCAGTGACGTGGTTTGTGACTCATGTGCAAATGCGCGGATCGGCCGATCGACCAAGGTGGTGCGGCCAATCAGACGGCCGAAGGACGGAGACCGGGTGAAGATGGAAGCGTCTGTCAGAGCTGACAGTGCAGTAGTGCAGGGCTTCGTTCTAAGGTAAGTATTTCATAATGTGGCAGTATGCGATGCATACTAGCACATTATGCCTTTACTTTGCAGGGTTTTTAAAAAAAAAAGAAAATTGGGCACAGTTTACTTCCTCTAGCAGTCGATTGGTTGTTGGGAGGTCCTATCATCAGCTTGTGAACATGAAAAGTTAACTCTGGCAGCTCCTGTTCCCACCCTCCATTCAGCACTGTGCAGGATGTGTCAGAATGTCCACTGCAATATTGCAGTCCCACTATATGTTGCTGATTGCTGTCTTTACCAGTAGACAAAAAGAAAATAAATAAAAATTCTAGTATATATACTATAGTTTGTAGACGCTTCAACTTTTCCGCAAACCAATCAATATACGCTTATTGGGATTTTTTTACCAAAAATATGTAGCAGAATACATACTGGCCTAAATTTATGAAGAAATTCAATTAAAAAAAAAAAAAAAATTATAGCAAAAAATAAAAAACCCAATGGTGATCAAATACCACCAAAGGAAAGCTCTGCTTGTGGGTAAAAAGGAAATAGTTTAGCGTTGCATGACTGCACAATTGACAATTAAAGTAAAGCAGTGCCGAATCGCAAAAAATTGTCTGGTCATGAGGGAGGGGGGTTTCTTCCGGAGGTCAAGTAGTTTAGAAATGCCCAAAGATCATATACAAAGTGCAGATATTAGAATGAAATACAGTGTTTAAAGCTCAATTCAGGGTACAAACAAGGACAGTATGTTCGTCTACACATTTCGCTGAATGTCCAGCTTCATCAGGACTTTTGTAAGCCATATATATGTATATATATATATATATCCATACTGTCCTATGGCAATATGCACTGTATGGCTCTGCCCTTTGGATGCGATCCATGGATAATGGTGAGGTATCTAGTCCCACCTGACCCATGAGGGGACCCTCAAGGCGCCAAAGACCTGCTCATCCTCCAGCCCTAAACCATCCAGAAATAGGGGAAAATCTCACTGGCCCAAGCTCTTTATAGTCTGTATAGTCCTGTCTCTATACGTGTACTGTACGTGTTCTCTCCTCCCTTTAGGTTGGAGGATATACTGCTGATGGTCATTGGTGGCTAGGACGAGTAAAAAAAAAAAAAAAAAAAAACTAACTTGAGTTCTAATCCTTCAACACTTTAGATCGGGGTCTCAAACTGGCGGCCCTCCAGCTGTTGCGAAACTACAAGTCCCATCATGCCTCTGCCTGTGGAAGTCATGCTTGTAACTGTCAGCCTTGCAATGCCTCATGGGACTTGTAGTTTCGCAACAGCTGGAGGGCCACCAGTTTGAGATCCCTGCTTTAGATACATTAAACAGAAATAACACGTCGCAACTTCTAAAATATAACTAGCAAACTACCCCAGCCATAGGACAATGGATGTTTTGCTGTTGCAAAGTCTAAGAATAATTCTTTGATTCACAATTTTTAGACTTAAAAAAATGATCTTGGTGGTGGAAGGACCTTAATAATGCTTTGCTTAGAGCGGTGATGGAATCTAGGACACAAGTGATGTTCAGACGTAGAGTGTGTGATACGCTGAAGCAATGATTGACAACACGGCTGTGATTGTAGTCTGAAATGAAAAATATTTGAAAGCTTGCTGCCGTACAAGGAAACCGTAGCCATTAATGCAATTTTCTACTCCAAGAGTGCCGGGACATTCAAAGCATTCAAAGCTGAAACTGTAAATATGGCTAAACGTATTTCACAATTTGTAATGAGGATAATTGCAAAGATTATCTGCAGTGTTTTGGTAAATGCCATCCCACACATCACTCTACCAGGAATATACTTAAAAAAAGGGCAAGAAAAGGGAAAAAGACAAGTGACCGGTCTTGCCTGCGTTCTTCCTGTAGCTGATCTGTCCCCATTACTGGCTTACCATGCCTTGTTCTGCTTTGTATTTAAGAAAAAAGAGGCACTGGAAACCTCTAGACTTGCCTGTTGGCAACCTGGATGGGCTGCTGGTTCCCACCAAGTGGCCAGGGGCTCTGCTCAACTTCTTGGCATAGAGTATGTACATACCTGCTCTTAGAAGGTAACTCCTCTATTTTGTGTCTCACTTTCTTCAGGTCTAAGACCTACTCCTGTGCCAGAACTCACAGTTTTCCTCCGGCACTAGCCCCACCCTCTTAAATAAAGAATGTCCACACAGAGTGCTGCTTCAATGATTTACTGAAGAACTTCAAAGACAATACATAGACAAGACACACAACTTCTCAATTTCATATCTTCATCATTACAGTGTAGAACACTTTGGTGCCACAAACTCAAATTACTAAGGTTCAGCCAGCTTTCCAGATGCTCTTCCATGAGTCCACCACAACCAGTGAGTCCTCACATGGAGTCTGCTTCTTAGACAACTAACCTGGCTACAAACATTCCTGCAAGTCAGGGGTAGACAAGTCCCATCCACCTTGTGCCCAGGGCCCCACCCACACCAGAATATAAAGGGCACCATAACCCATCCAATGCCATCATTTGGGGAGTGGGCTCTCTAAAAGTGGTATTGGTCTTGCGCTTCTTTTTGTTTTTTTTATAGTTTGTTCTGCTTAACTTCATTGTGTGAAGGTGGCTATATTGATAGAGGCAGGGCTTTGTTTCCCTGTATCAGAGCTATCCCCTGATGACTGGTGGGGATAATAATTAAACAGCAGCAAGAGAGGTGGAGAAAGCACACAATAAATTAAATTGGGAGAGCCTTGCACTGCAGCTCTTCAAACACAGCTTTCTCTCCAGCAATGAGAACAGCAATTGCAAATCTCAGTTCAAATGTGGTGAAACACAGCAACTCCTTAATGTTTTTACAGTGCAATAGGACTCAAGGCAATTTCCAGGATGTATTTAAGATGAATGGTCAATTTTTAATAGTCATGGGTTGAGCAGAAACAGAGCCAGAATTGTGACATTTAAAACGTCTGGTGGATGCAAACATAGAAGGAAAAGTCAGCTGGATATTAAAGCCTAACTCCAGGTTTTTGCCTCCCACTTTCTGCTCCACCCTTGCCCTTGCAGAAGCCCTTGGTGCCTTTTTTTTTAGAGAATGACATGGCCCAATTCTTTGCAGAATTCTCATGTAGGTGTAGAAAGGCACACCTGAGGAAGCTGTTCCTTAATAACACACCCACAGGGAGCTGCCCCTTAATGACACACCCTCAGAAAACTGTTCCTTGATGACACACACCCCATAGAGCTGTTCCTTGATGACACACCCCTAGGGAGCTGTTCCTTAAAGGCACACCCGCAGGAAGTCATTCCTTAATGACACACTCCTAGAAAGGTGTTACTTGATGACACACTCCTAGGGAACTGTTTCTTGATGACACACTCCCAGGGAGCTGTTCCTTCATTGACACACTCCCAGGGAGCTGTTCCGTGGTGATACACCCCCAAGAGAGCTGCTCCTTCAGGACACATCCTTATGGAGCCGTTCCTTGATGACACACCCCTAGTGAGTTGTTCCTTGATGACACACCCCTGAAGAACTGTTCCTTGATGATGCACTCCCAGGGAGCTGTTCTGGGCTCACAGGAACCCTGTTGAATGATGCTGGGTGACATTCATTCTGGAAGATCACCAGTCCTGGATCTCAGAATGGTGATTTTCGGCAGGGAACTTTGCCAGTGAAGAAATAAGTCTTGGAAAAGATGAATCCCCTTTGAAAACAATAGTCTAATTCTGTAAAATACAGATGGATGAATGTCCTGCAAACAGCAAATTCTGTATCAAAAGACATTATTTTGTTGCTATGTGTTGTGACAATGCAGATTAAAATGCATGTTTTAAAGTCTATGTCCAGTCAGATCCAAAACCTGTTTTTTTCTGCTATCCAGGGCTATGTTGGATAGACTTTTAAACTGAAAACAGTTTACCCAAACAGGAAGTGAGGGAAATTTGGCAACAAGGACATATACAGGGGTTCTAGTCTTCCCCCATTTTTGTTTCTGTCTTAGCTGCTCACTCCTCAGTGTCCATCAAATGCATCCTGATCATTGCCTATCAAATGCAGCCTGATCATTGCCTATCAAATGCAGCCTCATCAGTGCCCAGAAATGCGGCCTCACCAGTGCCCAGCAATGCAGCCTCACCAGTGCCCAGCAATGCAGCCTCACCAGTGCCCAGCAAAGCAGCCTCACCAGTGCCTCCAGCAATGCAGCCTCACCAGTGCCTCCAGCAATGCAGCCTCACCAGTGCCCCCAGCAGTGCAGCCTGATCAGTGCCCCCAGCAGTGCAGCCTGATCAGTGCCCCCAGCAGTGCAGCCTGATCAGTGCCCCCATCAGTGCAGCCTGATCAGTGCCCCCATCAGTGTAGCCTGATCAGTGCCCCCATCAGTGCAGCCTGATCAGTCCCCACATCAGTGTAGCCTGATCAATGTCCCCAGCAATGCAGCCTCACTGGGCCCATCAATTCAGCTTTACTGTGCCCATCTATGCAGCCTCACTGTGCCCATCCATGCAGCCTCACTGTGCCCATCCATTTTGCCTCATTGTGCCCATCCATGTAGCCTCACTGTGGGACAGCAGGAGATGCCCGCTGTGTATGACATGTACACAAGAAGAGGAGGATGAGGGATGGAGGGGGACACTGCAGCCACAGCTGAAAGCGGCCCCAGGGCAGGCATCCTACTGGGAAGCGTCCCGGTATCCTGGTAGGCTAGTCCGGCCCTGCTCGCAGTTCTGCAGGACTCAGCTGCTAATGAGAACAGCGTTCCTGCTGTGAAAAAAGTGCAGGAACGTCGTTCCCACGCGTTCCTGCAGGACTCAAGCCCTGGGTGCCGGTTTGGAAAGAGTAAACTGACTTCCAATTTGCCCAAGATTGGTATGTCCTTATATTGGATCTGGAATTTGGAGGCTCAAATACACTATGGGGGGATGAAGAGCCTCCAACTCTGATTACAAGGACCTTCTTCCTGAAAGGGTTAATTCACCTCCAAGGGAGGCTTTAAAAGGAGGAGGAAACAACCAGCAGGTGTCTGTGAAATGGAGTGTGAGACAGGACACAATTGGACGACAGAGTGGTGGACTGCTGGGATTGAGACCCTGCTGATGACCTAACTTTTGAACCTCTTGAGGCAGGCAAAGATGTAACCCTGTTAAAGGACAGGTTTTACAGGCAGTGATCCAAACTTTTGATTTTTGTACCTAGAGTTTGGACTGTTCTATTTTCTGTCAGGCTGAAGAAAACTGTTTTGTTTGTTTTGGGTACAATAAAGACTGCTTTACTTTTACAAAATGGCTGGTGACCCCAGGCTCTCCATATTACAGTGTCCTTCTGTACTGTGATTAATTTTCCAGGTCATTCGTCATGGCAAACCTATCAGTCATCTGTCATTGACTTTAGTGTAACCCACTGATGCCTGCACAGAATAAACCTCCCACAGTACAAGGAGCCCACTTTTTTTCCAAACTTAGTAAGTTAAAGCAATAAATTAGCTCCTTGTGTTGCAACTCCTTTCTCTCTTGAGTTTTCATACCTAGCTGGAGATGCAGGTTGCAGGAGCAGCTAGCGGTAAAGAGGGTAGGTGTAGAGCCGGTGTCGCAATGACACACACTGTAATTGGCACCTCGCTAGAGTCTTGCCTGCTTTCTGTCCTGCCCACTTTCGTGATGCTGCTGAAAGGCCCTACGTAGTTGGGGTCCATCAGAGGATCCTCTGGTGGCTCCAGTGGGTCAGTCCAAGCCTAGGTGTTCTAATCCTTCCCAATCTATCTAGCATTTAGGTGTGAACAGAGCTGATGGATTTGAGCTTTAAATTTTTCATGAATATAAATTTAGCCTGACTGGTTGTAAAAGGGGCTGCATGCTGAACGATATGGAGTCGGCAATACATAAGATGGCCACTGGCATGTTAAAGCCCAATGGAAAGCCAGCAACATGCTCTCATTTGCCACTGGTAAACTTGTTTCCTACAGACTTTTATTGCCTAGATAATTATCGCTAAACAAGAATATGTTGTTCTGACTTATTCAATCGCTTCCTCAAGTATAATTCTATTTTTGGAAGCATATTTAATTGCACCTCGGCTTTTATTAAAAGACACAACTAGATGGAAGGAAAAGTAATTTCTATCTGCATTGTCTTAGATAGGAAAACTGGCGACTTTAGATAATTAGGCTGACAGTGGGTAAAATGGTTCTGCGCTTTGATTCCGTGACAAGTGTTAGAAAACATGCTGTATTCCCGGTGGGAACATGCTGTGAGGCACATGAAATTATTTTTCCCTTACCGTGCATGTTATGTTGTTTTTCTCTTTTGCAGACCCTCAAAGCCGTGGATAGTACATATTTGGGACTTTTTCACTAGGCTATGATCTAAAGTGCCATGACTATAGGGGGTTGACACATAGCATAATATTTTCCTCCTCAACTGTTCTATCAAGATCAACAGCACTAACTTGTGGGACGCGCATAAATGTGTGCTCTGTGTAACCTTTATTAAACTGGAGTCGCATCGCAAAAAGCTTTTTTCGGCGCAGATTGACACTTTGCTTTCCGACATTCATAAACTGGAACAGATTCATAAGACATCGCTAGCTCCAACTGCGGAAGAGAAAATTTCAGATTTGAGGCATACTGTAAGTTAAACTCATTGTTACCAGAACACGCCAAAGCGAAACTCGTAAAGGTGTAGGCCAATGTTTTAGGAATTCGGCAACAAACCCAGTAGACTCTTGGCGAATGCACTTCGGGCTACTAGGGCAAGGACTTATACCAAGCGGGGGTTAATCCAACAATGCTTGGAATCCTCGGGAATGCCAAGTCTATTGGAAGACATAGCTACAGACTAATGCCCCGTACACACGGTCAGATTTTCCGACGGAAAATGTGTGATAGGACCTTGTTGTCGGAAATTCCAACTGTGTGTGGGCTCCATCACACATTTTCCATCGGATTTTCCGACACACAAAGTTTGAGAGCAGGCTATAAAATTTTCCGACAACAAAATCCGTTGTCGGAAATTCCGATCGTGTGTGCACAAATCCGACGGACAAAGTGCCACGCATGCTCAGAATAAATAAAGAGATGAAAGCTATTGGCCACTGCCCCGTTTATAGTCCCGACGTACGTGTTTTACGTCACCGCGTTTAGAACGATAGGATTTTCCGACAACTTTGTGTGACCGTGTGTATGCAAGACAAGTTTGAGCCAACATCCGTCGGAAAAAATCCATGGATTTTGTTGTCGGAATGTCCGAACATATCCGACCGTGTGTACGGGGCATTACAGTAGATCAACCGATTTCGGTAGACTAATTCCTAGCAGCGTTGAAAAGCATGAAACCTAGGAAGGCTCCAGGCCCAGACAGGTTTACGCTTTCCTACTATAAGACATTTGCGGGTCAATTGTCTCCACGTTTTGTGTCAGCACATAATTCATTGAGAGACGGACATGGCATTCCTGACGATAGCTTGCAGGCGCATGTTACGGTGATCCCCAAGGAAGGCAAAGATCCAGCTCAATGTGCTAGCTATAGGCCGATCTCATTTTTAAATGCTGACCTAAAGATTTTTACTAAAATCTTAGCGAATACACTGCTCCCTTATATACCTACCAGGGTTCACCTGGACCAGGCTGAGTTTACCTCCTGCAGAGAGGGCAGAGATAACACATAAAGGGTTATAAATGAGATTCATTATGTCCTGTCTAATCATTCTCCCCTGGTGTTCTTCTCCATGGATGCGGAGAAGGCATTTGACAGGGTGGATTGGATGTTTCTGCAATCTACGATGAAGCATATAGCCGTCGGCTAGGTTGAAAGTGAATGATGTCCTCTCAGAAGCTTTTCATATACATAACGGGACATGTCAGGGCTGCCCACGTTCACCTCTGATATTTATATTGACCCTAGAGCCCTTCTTGAGATCTATAAGAGATCATCCAGACGTTAAAGGTATTACAACTAAGTCATGTTAGCATAAAGTAGCTGCTTACGCAGATGATTTAATCTTTTTCCTTACATCCCTTTCTGTCTCGCTCCCATCTCTGCTTGCAGAACTTCGTAGATATAGCCAGCTGTCCAACTATAAAATTAATGTCAGTAAGTCAGAAGCTATGGGGGAGGAACTACCCTCCACGACCCAGCAGCAACTAAGTCAATTGTTTAAATTTAAATGGACTAAAAATGAAATTCACATAAAATTTTCACCCCTTCTTCGAACGCTCAAATCGGACCTCATACGCTGGGATAAGGACACTTTTACTTGGTTTGGCCAAGTATTTTAAAGATGAATGTAATTCCAAGACTAAAATTGGGGGTAGGGGTATAGGTTTCCCGGAGCAGGTAAGATATTATGAAGCTTCCCACTTAACCAGAATCATGGAATGGTGTGTACAATCTGAACCCAAATGGGTTGATCTTGAACAGGCGACCATAGATTTCACTCTGGCAGATTTCACCTTGGTCTCCTCTGCGTGCTTGCCTCACGGCGGTTACTTTACACCCTACGGTTGGAGCAACTTTAAGAGTGGCCAAACATCTATTTAAGACAATGCCCACTCTTTCTCCAGAGCCGAGTCCTCTCACTCCCATATTGGGGTCGTATAAGTTTTTGCAGAGCCTGAATGACTTAAAATTTCAAATACTTCGGAGACAAAATAATACTTTTTGCTCACAAGGCCTCTCTGGCTATTAGATACCGGGAGGGAGGTTATAAACCTCTCACACGATGGTACAGAACTCCAGCCAAATTGCATAGAATATATCCGCAGGTCCTGAACACATGTTGGGGCTGTGAGGAATCTGTGGGGACCCTTCTACATATCTTTTGGGATTGCCCAAAATTAATCAGTTTTTGGACTGCTGTGGAATCTACATTTGAGGCGCTGACCGGAGTCTCACTAAGGAGAAACCCAGTGGCTTACCTATTGAATGACACCCCTATGTCTAACAAGAAATCTAAGAACTCTTTATTGAGAAGTTTGCTTACGGCGGCCAGGGCCTGTATTCCTGGCCTGTGGAAAAGTACGAGCCCCCCCCCTACTGTTTCCAATTGGAAGACAAGGATCGCAGACATTCAGGTTATGGAGAATCTTACTATGACTTTGAACGAGCAAGCGGACAAATATTGGAAGATCTGGACTCCCTATTTTGTCTACACAGACCAGACGCTACTGTCTCCACAACCACTGGAGCATCCTCAGGAGTGATCTGGTCAAGAAGGCTTGCCTAACCCTTCCCCTTCTTACTCCCCAACCCCACCCCACCCCCCTTTTTTTTCTCTTTCTTCTATATACGTTTCCGTTTTAGCAAACTGTTGGCTCTATATGAATCCTGTATAATAATAATAATAATAATAATAGCTGTCCAGGCCACTCTACTCACAGAGCTTCTGTGCACTTATAGTATATTTACATATACAGATCCCTTATGGTAGCCAGGGTTGTATTTTACACATAGACCGCTAGGGGAGACGCTTTGGGGTTGATTTACTAAAGGCAAACAGACTTTTCACTTTGCAAATGCAGTTGCTCCAGAGCTTAGTAAATTAAGTAAAGATTCACTTTACAAAGAATACTCAATCACATGCAAGGAAAATTTTAAAATGCATTTTTGCGTGCACACAGTTGGATGTTGGAAGTTAGCGGAGCTTCCCCTCATTTACTAAGCTCTGGAGCAATTGCACTTGCAAAGTGCACTTTCTATTTGCTTTTAAAAAATCAACCCCTTTGCCTCTTAGGCCATTCAATCCATAGCCCCAGAGAAAGACTGTTGCTTGCTGCATGAAAGCAGTGGTCTCTCTGCAGATGTCCAACATGCCTCCTGCTTAGTCAGACCTATAGCTCTGCAATGAGCACAGCTCATGATCTCTCCTGATTGGAGAGTTCTAGCTCTGACCCAGTAGGGGGCGTGTTAGACCTCTGTTGAGAGATCACTGCTTCTTCACAGACAGCTCTCTGCAGTATGTTGGCAGGGGACAAGCTTTTCTACTCAGAGTGTGGCTACCTTCTAAAGAAAATTTACTATGAGACGTTGAACACCTTTTTTTTTTTTTTTTTTTATGCATTTTAAAATGCAAGTTCAGTTGAACCTTAAAGTCCAATTCCTAGAAACTTGAAAATGATCCCTTGCAGTGTGGCTGCGCTCACACTGTGAGGGCTAATTGCTCATTTAGTAGGTAATAACACCAGAGAGTGTTGATTCAAGAAATATCTGATTACCTTAAGATAGTGGCCTCCAAACTGCGGCCCGGATGCGGCCCAAACTACAGCCAGATGCAGCCCTTCGCTTGCTTTTAACCAGCTTTTGGAGCACTACTTCTTCCACTGATACAAACAATGGGGCATAATTCCCTCCCCACTAACACCAGTGAAGGTGCACAATTCCTTCCAATGACACTAATGATGGGGCACAGTTCCTCCCAATGACACCAACAATTTGGCCCAATGATGGGGCATGGATCCTCCCAATGGCACCAACAATGGGGCACAATCCCTCTCAATGACACCAGTGATGGGGCACAATTCCTCCCATTGACACCAACGATGGGACATCGTTTTTTCCCCGCTGATGTCTGGACCTTTTCTACTCCCAATGGCCACAGTACGGCCTCCCTAAAGTCTGAAAAACAGTAAACTGGCCCCTTGTTTAGAAAATTTGGAGACACCTGCCTTAAGGGATCAGGAACGTTCTTTTTTTTCCATGTTGCAGCAAATTGAAACATATTTTAGAATTTTCTGGTTCACTTATAGCTATAGAGATCTGTATATGGAGGTTTTAACTTTTTTTATGATTTAGTTTTTTTTCTATTGGTTGAACCCAAGGACTTTTTTTAACCTTATTAACTATCTCAACAGAATCTAAAATTACCCTTACTACTCAATTGACCCTACCACTGCGCCAAAACTAAAGAAACATCTACTAAAACTACCACTTTCATAAATATGGAATGAAAGTCAGCAAATCTACCACACTCTAAACAGTAGAGGTAAATAGTGGGGCTAGCACTTATTGGTGCACTAAACACCCAGTGATGAGAAAAGTGTAAATATCATAGTCCAATATAAATGAGTCCACAGCTTCAACAGTACAACAGAGAGTCCATGCAGGAACACAGATGAAAGATGCCCACTCCACACCACTTGTCATGTGTGTCACCTCTCCCCCATATGCTGTACACTCACCAGAGAAAATTGCCTCACACTCTCATGTTTGGCAATCAGACATTGCACCCCTCAGGGTTATGGATAATACCAATGTCTCCTCCACTCTCTTGGGGCAATAGAAAGCAACCGTATATAGGATAAAAAGAACACACCAATAGTGCAAATAATGTCTGATACAATTTATTAAAACCAAAAAAAAAGATCCACCGGTCATTGCACTCACATGTAATCAAATTAAAACTTGCATTGGATGTAGAAGACATAGACCAATCACGGCCGCAGCGGGCCCAAGGTAACAGCTCCGTGTCTTAACCCACCAATGTCGATCTCCTAACCACACGTCCCTTACGATGTTACGTGTGACATCACTTCCGGTTCCTCTACATCCAGTGAAAGTTTTAATTTGATTACATGTGAGTGCAATGACCTTTGGATCTGTTTTTATGGTTTTAATAAATTGTATCAGACATTATTTGCACTATTGGCGTGTTCTTTTTATCCTATATACGGGAGTTTTTTATTACCCCATGAGAGTGGAGGAGACGTTGGGATTATCCATAACCCTGAGGGGTGCAATGTCTGATTGCCAAACATGAGAGTGTGAGGCAATTTTTTCTGGCGAGTGTACAGCATATGGAGAAGAGGTGACACGCATCTTTTCTCTGGTGAGTGTACAGCATATGGGGGGAAGGTGACACACATGACACCTGGCGTGGATTGCACATCTTTTATCCGTGTTCCTGCATGGACTCTCTGTTGTACTGCTCATTGCACTCACATGTAATCAAATTAAAACTTTCATTGAATGTAGAGGAACCGGAAGAGACGTCACACGTAGCATCAGAAAGGACGTGTGGTTAGGAGATCGACATTGGTGGGGTGAGACATGGAGCTGTTGACTTGGGCCCGCCGCGGCCGTGATTGGTCTATATCTTCTACATCCAATGCGAGTTTTAATTTGATTACATGTGAGTGCAATGACCGGTGGATCTGTTTTATGGTTTTAATAAATTGTATCAGACAATATTTGCACTATGTGCGTGTTCTTTTTATCCTATATATGGGAGTTTTCCATTGCCCAAAGAGAGTGGAGGAGATATTGGGATTATCCATAACCCTGAGGGGTGCAATGTCTGATTGCCAAACATGAGAGTGTGAGGCAATTTTCTCTGGTGAGTGTACAGCATATGGGGGAGAGGTGACACACGTGACACGTGGTGCGGAGTGGACATCTTTTATCTGTGTTCCTGCATAGACTCTCTGTTGTACTGTTCCAGCTGTGGACTAATTTTTATTGAACTATGATATTTACACCTTTATCATCACTGGGTGTTTAGTGCACCAATAAGTGCTAGCCCCACTATTTACCCCCTACTGTTTAGAGTGTGGTAGATTTGCTGACTTTATTAATTATCTACCAAAAATGCTGAGGAGTCAAAAGGCACCATATAAGGAATGCTTTAGGGTTCCATCATAAAAAGCCCCATTCCTTCCCATGATTCAGTCCTTACAAAATGAATTTATATTCTGGATGCTAGTCTAGTGTTTACATTTTTGCTCATATTTACATCAGCAATCAGAATTTTAGAGGTCTGGATAATTGTCTAATTAGAAATGTGAATGTCAACGGAGGATGCATGTTACATTTTAATTCTAGAATTACTCCAATTACTTTTTCTAAACCCCTGAAAGTTTAACCTTCTTGTCATTGGAACCTGTCATTACAGTTAGGTTGAAACACATGTCCATCGAGTTCAACCAATAGGAAAAATAAAAAAAAAATAATCGAAAACCTGCCTTCAGTGAACCCTAAACCCATTCTTGATCCTGACCAAGGCAGAAAAACATTGCTCTAACAGAGAATAAAATTCCCTCCAGATCCCCTAAGGCCGTTGGGTATTACTTGGGTCATCAACCTATGATGTTATAACTCATAAATATCAATAACTATATGTATACTGTGAACTGAGAAACACATCGAATCACGACAGATTTGGCTAGAACTAGCTCCTGTGAATGTCTACTCTACCTTTTCACAGCTCTTTCCGTAAAGAAGCCGTTCTATATGCAGATGTTAAGCCTCTTTTCCTTCAGACACGAAGAGTGTCCTCTTGTGATGACCCACAGTGCTTGCAAATGGCACCCAGTAGCGTATCATGCATGTGGACCCACTGTGCCCTGACGCACAATGCACACATGGAGGAGCTGCCACAACACCACCTGTGCTCCAAAATTGCCCCCTCTGGTCTTATGTGCACCCCTATCCTAGCACTGATCCTCTGTGGCTCCCCTGCAGCTGCTGGCTTTTCCTCCTCTCCCCTTCCACTGGATTTGAATGCTGCAAGGGAGCCACGGGGGGGGGGGGGGGGGGGGGGATTTACCGCTAAAAGTAGATTCCTCCCCCTCCCACTGATCACCTGAGCCCCCTCCCTCCACTTCTCCCCCTTCCACCGGATGCAGCTGCTGATGAGGCGGGAAATACGTGCGGTGTTCAAAATGGAGTGGGAGAGCTGATAAACATTACTGTCATGTTTACCAGCCCTTTCCTGAATGAACGCAGTAAGTGATCAGTACTGATTGTTCCTGTGTTCATTCATCACTGTGTTTATTATGCTTCTCTGTCTCAAAAAAGAGACATTGGGATCTGTTTAGACCACTGATGTTTTACCACCCCCCCCCCCAAAAAAAAAAAAAGAGTAAAAAAAAATAAAATAAAAACATAGTGAGGCCTCATTCATGCGGGGAATACTACAGTGGTCTCCTTTACTGGCACGGGAATGCAGAGGTGTTTGGTGCATCCCCATGCAGGAAGTGCCATGCATGTCAATAGGGACGCAGAGGCTGCACCCACATAGATGTCATATTTGGAGCAGCAACTGTGTTCATGTAGCTACTGCATCTCAATTGACATGAATGTAATCCCCATGCATGCAAACACGGTCCTGATATGGGTTTACACTTTAGTATGCCCCATGTAAATGAGTCCTTAGTTGGAATTTAACAGGGATTTTGTAAGTTATATTGTGCTTATGTGTGCTAATAATTATCCTACCTTATTTTTTGAGAAGAAGGTTATTTGTTAACTGTTTCCACAACTATTGCGGGGCCCAAAAATCAATATATTGTGGGGATTGTACTGGGGGTCACTATGTTCCCCAGTACAACCCCCATAAATCAGTCTGACTGACCAGGCAGAGGTTGGATTATACTTGGGGGCAGATTGACCTGTGGGGGTAGAATATACTGGGGGACAGAACGACCTGGGGCAATTATGCTGGGAGACAGATTGACCTTGGGAGGGAGGATTGTACTGGGGGACAGACTGACATTGGGAGCGGATTATACTGGGAACAGATTGACCTGGGGGGGAAAGATTATACTGGGGACAAACTGACCCAGGTGGGATTATAATAGAGGACAGATTGACCTTAGGGGGGGGAGGATTCTACTGGGGGACAGACTTACACAGGGAGATTATACTGTCTGACTGAATGACCTGGAGGGGTATTATACTGGGGAACAGATTGATCTGGAGGGGAGGATTATATTAAGGGACAGACTGAACTGGGGGGATTATATTGGGGGACACACTGACCTGGGGGAAGGGGGTGGATTATACTTGAGGACAGACTGACATGGGGGATTGTATTGGGGGACACACTGACCTGGAGGGGAGGAAGAATTTTAACTGGGGGACAGATTGACCTGGGGGAAAGGATTATACTTGGGGACAGTCTAACCTGGGGGGGTTGTACTGGGGTACAAACTGAGCTTGTTTGATTTAACCTCACCCTTAAGCCCCTCCCACCATTAATGCAATTTAGCCACACCCACACTTACACTTGGCATGCCTAAAGGTGCTCCAGGTCTTTTACAATCCTAGCAACTCCCCTGGTACAGTGAAAACCATGCCCACTCTTCACTGTGACACGCTAAGCATTTTTTTTTTATCGCGCAATGAAGGAGCTGGGTCAGTCAATGATGTAGAAGAATCTGGGTGAGTCAATGGTGAAGAAAGATCATCTGTCAATGATGAAGAATGATCTGGGTGAGTTAATGATGAAGAAGGATCTGGGTGAGCCAATGAAGGAGAGGGATTTGGGTGAGAAAACGATGAAGAAGGATCTAGGTGAGTCAATAATGAAGAAGGATCTGAATGAAATAAAACGGAGTTCTGCTTAAAAAACAAATACTGCAGCTGCTGACTTTTAATAATCGGACACTTACCTGTCCCACGGTCCAGCGATGCGAGCGTACAAAGCCCCGCTCATCTCCCCCTTCTCTCTGCGGCGCCGGCATTGTAACCTGTGACGTGCCCAGATGATTGCCGAGAGGGTGGGAGAGGTGATCTCCTTTCTGTTGCCATGGTTCCCTGGGAGGAAGTGGGAGCTGGGACCCTGTGAAAAGAGGGATTGCAGAAAAGAGAGGGTTCCTCAAGAAGAAACCCCAGGTCGGACTTTAAAGGCACAGCAAACCAAAGGGATAGCAAAAATATAAACTTTAATTTAATACACATATGCAAATATACAATATGAAAGGGACATTACAAAAAACATATAAAATCATATATATAAAAAATATACATGATATGAGCCCTAATGCGTCTACGCGTTTCGTTATGAAAACTTCTTCAGCACACAATCGGGTTTCACTTTATTGCAAGAAAGAAAGGAAAGTCTCACTATCTAAAGATAAAAAAACATAATTAAAATGATATATAAAAACAGATAGCAACATCATACACCTGATGAAGATAAATGACACATGCGCCCAAGCTGTGAAAAGAGGATACCGGCTCCCCTGCCAAAAAAATGAAATGCCAAATGTGGCATGTAGTGGGGTCACCTCCCTTAAAGTGGAAGTTCCATTTTTGTGTGGAACTCCGCTTTAATGATGAAGCTGAATCTGGGTGAATAGATGATGGAAAAGGATCTTGGTGAGTCAATGACGAAGAAGGATCAGGATGAGCCAATGATGAAGAGGATTCTGCGTGAGCCAATGGTGGAGAAAGATCTGGGCGAATCAATGATGGAAAACAATCTGGGTCAGTCAATAAAAGGAAAAGAATCTGGGTGAGCCATTGATAGAGAAGGATCTGGTGAGTCAGTGATGGAGAAAGATCTGGGTATTCTGGTGGATCATAGACTTCATAAGGGGTTCATTTTCTGGTTAATTGTATATGACAGGAGACTGTTAGAGACTTTAGGAATAATAGGGGAGACCGCAGAGACCGCAGAGACCGCAGACCTAAAGCATGGGTGGTTGTAAGACACATTACAGGAGAAACTTCAAACAGGCTACATGAGACTGCTAGAGATCACTGCTGTTAAAACCTTTACAAATAAATTCTTCTACTAATGACTGTTTGGGTCTGCAAACGACCCCATAGCAAGTACCAAAAGGCCACCTATGGCCCTTTAGCCTCAGATTGGGCACCAGGGGTGAAGAGGCTACTTTGGACGTAAATTATTTTTAGGGAAAATTACATTTCTCACTTGGCACCATGATCTCCTCTCTGAATCCTCCCAGAGTCCCAGCACTAGACTCCCCAATGCCAAGACCAAACACATCATGCTCAGCTTGTATACAGGCAGTTGAACAATCAAAGCCATGTTAATCCTTTGCGTCACCAGCTGCAGCATTCAGTCTGGTTCTTTCGAGAGAGCCATCAACCTTGCTGTAACATTGTTTTGCCATTATGTGGATTAAGCAGGCAGAGCCTTGCTCGAGAGAAGATTTATCGTGGCTGCCGTGCGTCTCCGCAAGCGTATACCCTTGTTTGAATTAGACTCTTAACATGCACCTCCCCAAATTTCATTACCACCTTAATTGGTTCTGTAATTGCTTTTCAGAGAATTGGAGGAGACTGGCTTCAGTAATTTCATTAGGGCGACGCCGCCTGAAAAGGAACGTGGATGTCATTGTCACACAATTCATATTCAACATAAGCAAGAATAATAGGGAGGACAGTGTGTACTTTCCGTCCCTAGGTTCATGGCAGCCTGGAGGAAAGGGAGCTGTTTTCTGTGAAGCGTATCTAAGCGAGTAGCTAGACGGGCAGACGGCTCCTGACCTGGCGGACATACATTTTAAACTAAAACCCTGGGAGAAGCAAATATTGTCTAAATACAAAAGTCATATGTATTCTTGTTTGAATCTTGGTGTGCTTTATTTCTTTCCGATCTGTGCAATAATCCAGTGTGAAACGCTGCCACTATATAGGAGCTTCCTGTAGCAAAGATCGGTCCCTGCTATTCTTTCTCTTGTGCAGGATGACTGGTCTTGTCTCCACCCCTCCTGTAGTTTTTTGCAGGCAGCCCATAGCGGTGGAGTCTGCTGGGTCTCTCCTACAGCTCTGCTCTCTGCACAGGCTATGTACAGCACAGTGCTGATCTCACTGCTGATTTTACATAAATAAACCTAGGTTTGTTAAGGCACTTGGTGCACACAAAGTTGATTTACACCGATCAGCCAAAACATTATACTCACCACCAACCTAATACAAGTAGGTCCCATTTTTGCCGCCCTGAACTATCAAGGCAGGGACTCCACTAAACAAAGCATCACACTGTCACCATTGGCTTGCCTTCTTCTCAAAGTGCATCTTGGTGCCATCTCTTCCTTACGTAAGTGATGCACATACACCCAGCCATCCACATCATGTAAAAGAAAACTGATTTATCAGCCCAGGCCACCAAGGTCATTGCTCTGTGGTCCAGTTCTGATGCTCACATGCCTGTTATAGATACTTTTGGCTGTGGACATGGGTCAGCATGGGCACCCGGACCGGTCTGTGGCCACGCAGCCCCATACACAACAAACTGCAATGCTCTGCGTGTTCTGACCCCTTTCAGAACCAGCATTAACTTTTTCAGCAATTTCATCTACAGTAGCTCTTCTATTGGATTGATCTACACAGGCCAGCCTTCCCTCCCGAGACCAGCCTTCCCTCCCTATCTGCATCAATGAGCCTTGACTGCCATGACCTGTCTCCGGTTTTCCTTCCCTGGCCCACTTTTGGTAGGTCCTGACCACTGCAGACCGGGAATATCCCACAAGAGCTGCAGTAATGGAGTTGCTCTGACCCAACTGTCTAGTCATTACAATTTCACCCTAGTCAAAGGCACTCATATCCTTACACTTGCCCACTTTGTATGTTTTCAACACATCACAGTGAGCATCGTCATCCTCTAACAGCACTTGTATTACTGGCAGGATCTCCAGGTGAAAATAAAGGGAAATTACCCTGAAAAAAAAGAAAATAAATGTAGCCACTGCATTTACTGTAGTTACAGGTATGTGTGTATACATATAAACATATATACATATACAGTATATAGACATATACAATATATATATATATATATATATATATATATATATATATATATATAAAATCTCTCTATGTATACATTATCTCACAAAAGTGAGGTACACTCACATTTTTGTTGATATTGTTTTCTATTTTTTTCATGTGACAACACTGAAGGAAGTACACTTTGCTACAATGTAAAGTAGTGAGTGTACAGCTTGTATAACAGTGTAAATTTGCTGTCCCCTCAAAATAACTCAACACACAGCCATTAATGTCTAAACCGCTGGCAACAAAAGTGAGTACACCCCTAAGTGAAAATGTCCAAATTGGGCCCAAAGTGTCAATATTTTGTGTGGCCACCATTATTTTGCAGCACTGACTTAACCCTCTTGGGCTTGGAGTTCACCAGAGCTTCACAGGTTGCCACTGGAGTCCTCTTCCACTCCTCCAAGATGACATCACAGAGCTGGTGGATGTTAGAGACTTTGTATTCCTCCACCTTCCATTTGAGGATGCCCCACAGATGCTCAATAGGGTTTAGGTCTGGAGACATGCTTGGCCAGTCCATCACCTTTACCCTCAGCTTCATGTTCATGTTCATGTTGGCATTCATGGCTCCCTCAATGAAGTGTAGCTCCCCAGTGTCGGCAGCACTCATGCAGCCCCAGACCATGACACTCCCACCACCATGCTTGACTGTAGGCAAGACACACTTGTCTTTGTACTCCTCACCTGGTTGCTGCCACACACACTTAACATCATCTGAACCAAATAAGTTTATCTTGGTCTCATCAGACCACAGGACATGGTTCCAGTAATCCATGTCGTTAGTCTGCTTGTCTTCAGCAAACTGTTTATGGGCTTTCTTGTGCATTATCTTTAGAAGAGGCTTCCTTCTGGGATGACAGTCATGCAGACCAATTTGATGCAGTGTGTGGCGTATGGTCTGAGCACTGACAGGCTGACCCTCCACTCCTTCAACCTCTGCAGCAATGCTGGCATCGCTCATACGTCTATTTCCCAAAAGACAACCTCTGGATATGACGCTGAGCACGTGCACCCAACCTTTTTTTGATTGACCATGGCAAGACCTGTTCTGAGTGGAACCTGTCCTGGTAAATCGCTGTATGGTCTTGGCCACCGTGCTGTAGCTCAGTTTCATAGTCTTGGCAATCTTCTTATAGCCAGGGCCAGCACCCCAGATGTTTTGGAACTACGTTTCCCATGATGCTCAACTACACTGCAGAGTGCATGAGTATCATGGGAAATGTAGTTCCCAAACATCTGGGGTGCCAAGTTTTACCATCACTTTGCCTAGGCCATCTTTATGTAGAGTAACAATTCTTTTTTTTCAGATCCTCAGAGAGTTCTTTGCCATAAGGTGCCATGCTGAACTTCCAGTGACCAGTATGAGAGAGTGAGAGCCAAAACATCAAATTGAACTTACCTGCTCCCCATTCACACCTGAGACCTTGTAACACTAATCAGTCACATGACACCGGGGATGGAAAATGGCTCGCTTTTGTTGTCAGCGGTTTAGACATTAATGGCTGTGTGTTGAGTTATTTTGAGGGGACAGCAAAATGTACACTGTTATACAAGCTGTACACTCACTACTTTACATTGTAGCAAAGTGTCATTTCTTCAGTGTTGTCACATGAAAAGATAGAATAAAATATTTACAAAAATGTGAGGGGTGTACTCACTTTTGTGAGAGATTATATATATATATATAATTTTTATTTTTAACCTTGGGTTTATTTATTCTTTAAATTAATTTTATATTTTGCACCGTTGTTCTGTATGTGTATATTGAGCAGCCCAGGGACTTTAGCTTGTTGTCTTGAAATTTGGCTTCCTTATAATGTAAATCTTATCAGTTGTTCTATTTTTACCTTCACTGCTGTTCTATTGATTATGTTGCGCTGTCTGAGAACTATTTATACTACCTGGTAGATCTAAGGTTTGGTGATCCATAGAACCGATATATACAGATACACAGCTATGTATCAGCCTTCACTTTCCATTAGAGCTGATGGGAGTTCTAGCAGATTTTGCTCTTATCTGAGCAAAGTGCTGATAATCCTTGTCCTAGAAGAAAAGCAGGGTGCACTGGCTGTCTCTCAAAACAGGTAAAGCCATCCGCGGACAGTTTCCAGTTGTTGCCACCAAATCTGTTTATGAATCAAGAAGATGTATACTGATTGGCATACACCGATCAGCCACCTAATATTGAGTAGGTCCCCCCTTTTCCACCAAAATAGCCTTTACATTTCGAGGCATGGACTCTACTAGACCTTTGAAGGTAAGCTGTGGTATCTGGCACCAAGCTGTCAGTAGCAGATCCTTCAAGGCCTGTAAGTAGTGAGGTGGGGCCCACATGGATCTGACTTATCTTTCCAGCATATCTCACAGATGCTCAAGTGAATTGGAATCTGGAGAATTTGTAGGCCAAATGAAATCATAAAACTCATGGTTGTGTTCCTCAAACCATTCTTGAACCATTTTTGCAGTGTATTATGCCACATTATCCTGCTGAAGGAGACCTCTGTCTTCAGGGAATACCATTTCAATGAAGGGTTGTACTTGGTCACCAACGATGTTTAGATAGGTGGTACATTATCAATGTAACATGCACATGAATAGTAGAACCCAAAGTTTCCTAGCAGAACATTGTCCAAAGGATCACACTGCCTCCGCCATCTTGCTTTCTTCCCATACTGCATGCATCTTGGTGCCATCTCTTCCTCGGATAAGCAACACACACACACACTCGGCCATCCACGCAATATAAAAGAAAACATGATTCATCAGACCAGGCCACCTCCTTCCATTGCTCTGTGGCCCAGTTCTGATGTTCACATGTCCATTGTAGGTGCTTTTGGCTGTTGACACGGGTCAGCATGGTCACCCTGACCGATCTGCGGCTACGCGCCTCATACACAACAAACTGTAATGCCCATTTTCTCTGCTTCCAACACATCAACTTCAGAAACAGCCTGTTTACTTGCTGCCTGATATATCCCACAGACCTTCAAATGCCATTATAATGAGATAATCAATGTTATTCACTTAACCTGTCAGTGGTGATAAAGTTATGGCTGATCACTGTTTCTTCTTTTTTACTTTGTGATTGCCTGTGTTGTGGATCTATCTGAATTTGGGAAAACATTACACACAGCTGAGTAAGCAATTGTATTACATAGCTCCCAACTGTCCCTGATTTCGAGGGACTGTCCCTGATTTGGAGCAATGTCCCTCTGTCCCTCTTTCCTCCTCTTTTGTCCCTCATTTTGGTCTGATCCATATAGTTGTATATACAGTAAAATGCACTTTTTCTCTTTCAAAAAGTGTTCCCCAGCGCTAAACCTTTCATCCAAATTTCTAAATTGCTGCATTTGTAAATTTTAAAAGCCAATATAAAGGAATAGTAGTGGTAAAAAAAAGCCCTTGTGGGTTTAATTAACCTTTTTTTTTTTGGTTAATTCTCCTTTAAGGGGGTGTGGCAGGAGGCGTGTCCAATGCTTACATATGTTTGCTAGTAGGTGTCCCTCATTCCCATCTCAAAATGTTGGGAGGTATGTGTATTACCCCTCTGCCCCATTGCAGTGCTGGATTTTTTATCTGCAGGTCATTAAACAAGTGCAAAGCTAGTGCTGGGCTTTCTTACTAGAAACCTTAGCATTTACTACAAACACTTTTTCATACAGTATCCTAGAAGCATCCTGTCTTTATTTTTATATGTAAGGTTTAAACAAATTAGTAAAATACACAGACACAAACATTGATTGGCTCCAAAGTCTTCAAACAGTCCAGAGACCACGGTGTGAGTTCAATAGAAATTCAAAGGACAAAAAGCTGTCTTAACTACTACAACAGTCTCATTATATACACTATATTACCAAAAGTATTGGGGCGCTTGCCTTTACACGCACATGAACTTTAATGGCATCCCAGTCTTAGTCCGTAGGGTTCAATATTGAGTTGGCCCACCCTTTGTAGCTATAACAGCCTAAACTCTTCTGGGAAGGCTGTCCACAAGGTTTAGGAGTGTGTCTATGGGAATGTTTGACCATTCTTCCAGAAGCACATTTGTGAGGTCAGGCACTGATTTTGGATGAGAAGGCCTGGCTCGCAGTCTGCTCTCTAATTCATCACAAAGATGTTCTATCAGGTTGAGGTCAGGACTCTGTGCAGGCCAGTCAAGTTCCTCCACCCCAAACTCACTCATCCATGTCCTTATGGACCTTGCTTTGTACACTGGTGCGCAGTCATGTTGGAACAAGAAAGGTCCATCCCCAAACTGTTCTCACAAATTTGGAAGCATGAAATTGTCCAAAATGTGCTGACACCTTAAGTGTTCCCTTCACTCGAACTAAGGGGCCAAGCCCAACCCCTGAAAAACAAGCCCACACCATAATCCCCCCTCCACCAAATGATTTGGACCAGTGCACAAAGCAAGGTCCATTAAGACATGAATAAGCAAATTTGGGGTAGATGAACTTGACTGGCCTGCACAGAGTCCAAACCTCAACCAGATAGAACACCTTTGGGTTGAATTAGAGAGGAGACTGTGAGCCAGGCCTTCTCATCCAACATCAGTGCCTGACCTCACAAATGCGCTTCTGGAAGAATGGTCAGACATTCCTATAGACACACTCCTAAACCTTGTGGACAGCCTTCTCAGAAGAGTTCAACAAGATATAGCCCAATCACAAATCAATATAACTATACCCAAGGTTTGGGTTCATCAGGTTCTGTATAAGCAGTGTCCTCAAAACAAGAATTGAAAAGGCTATTGATTATGTTGGCACACTGAATGTACTGATAAAATTCATTTGGGGTAATAAATATGTGCAAACAGCGCTATTGCCAATTCATCGCAAATATTCAATCATAAAAAAGTGCTCATATATCAATATAAACTGTGTAAAAAAATTATGCTTCTTAAATGACATACAAATTCAAATAAAAATCTATTTATAATAAATTCTTAAAGAAAACCTGGAGGATGTCAGTCGACAAAACAAGTAGGGCGGGGCCTTTGAGGTGACGTCACCATGCATGGCAGGTCTGAACTCATGGTCAGTGGATGTGGCCGGAAGTATGGCTGGGAAAAATTTAATTAGCAAAATCGAAAATCCAAGTTTACAACATGTATGTGAATGGAGTTGCTTTATTAAATACCGTATATACTCGAGTATAAGTCATTCCGAGTATAAGTCGAGGCCCTAATTTACCACAAAAAAATGGGAAAAACTTAGTGACCCGAGTATAAGACGAGGGTGAGAAATGCACAGCTACTGTAAGTGGAAAAGAGGGTCAACAATGCCCATTTGCAGCCTCACTGTGGCCATTTGCAGCCATAGGTCCCCCGAACTTCAAACTCGGTAGTTAAGGGTTCCTAGATGCCCCCTAGCTGCAGCCAAAATTTGGGGTCTCTGAACCCAAAGGGTCCCAAAATGACATTGCTGCAGATGGACACAGTTGACCGAATTTGGGGCCCCGTATCTTGGGGCCACTTAGTGCTAAGAATTTGGTGTGCAAACCCAGTGGAACTAGCAGCATAAAATATCCAAAGCTGGGGTTTCTAGCACCAAGTGGCCCCGAGATACAGGGCCCCAAAAATCGGTTCAGAAAATGTCAAGCACTTTTCTGTAGCAGAGAATGACATTTTCCGTACCAGCTTTGGGGCCCCAGCTTTGGGGCCCCTAAGAACTCCATCTTTGGATATGTTATGGTACCAGTTCCACTGGGTTTGCACACCAAATTTGAGGTTCTTAGCACTAAGTGGCCCTGAGATACGGGGCCCCAAAATCGGTTCAGAAAATGTCAAGCACTTTTCTGCAGCAGAGAATGACATTTTCCGAACCGATTTTGGGGCCCCGTATCTCGGGGCCACTTGGTGCTAGGAACCCCAGCTTTGGCTATGTTATGGTACCAGTACCACTGGGTTTGCACACCAAATTTGGGGTTCCTAGCATCAAGTGGCCCTGAGATACGGGGCCCCAAAATCGGTTCGGAAAATGAATTTTTTTGCCGCAGAAAAGTGCTTGACTCCTATAAGTCGAGGGGGACACTTTCAGCACAAAAAAATGTGCTGAAAAACTCGACTTATACTCGAGTATATACGGTATATGTGCTTTTAATGGTTTTACACTATAGGTTCCTTTCCTTTCTAACATCCCATTTTTGCCATATGATGTTTTTTCCTGGTTGGAGGAGTATCTGAGACCACTTTGAGAAAAAAAAAAAACCCTGTGCCCTGCCCTTGTGAGAGCCAGATACAGTTGTGCTCATAAGTTTACATACCCTGGCAGAATTTATGATTTCTTGGCCATTTTTCAGAGAATATAAATGATAACACAAAAACTTTTCTTTCACTCATGGTTAGTGTTTGGCTGAAGCCATTTATTATCAATCAACTGTGTTTACTCTTTTTAAAATCATAATGAAAACAGAAACTACCCGAATGACCTTGATCAAAAGTTTACATACCCTGCAGATTTTGGGCTGATAACATGCACACAAGTTGACACAAAGGGGTTTGAATGGCTATAAAAGGTAACCATCCTCACCTGTGATCTATTTGCTTGTAATTAGTGTGTGTGTATAAAAGGTCAATGAGTTTAAAAAATAGCTTTAGGCTTGAAGATTACTTAAACATAGTATATTTTATGAAAGCAGATACCTTGGAGAATAAAATGTTGGTGGTGCCATTTTTTTTTTTTACATCACACAATACTAGCACATCCGTTTATCGAGCACAAAATTTTAGTAAGTAATTTTAAAAATATGCTCAAGTTTAAAAGACGAGGTTGTGCCAAGTAAATACGTTGAAGATAACCAGCTTGTCACATATATGTGAACCCTTACCTTGAAAACAACCCATTCAGTATTCAGCAAGGCAAAACATTTGTGTGTGTGTGTGTATGTGTGTATGTGGGGTTATGTGCTTGGGTAACTTTAAATTTTTACGCTTTTTTCACGAAACTTTATTTTTCAATACATAACCCCTCCCTAATCTAACGCTAAAAAAACCTGTTGCTTTAATTTACAAAATTGGGCCTGCCCTTCTTACAATGCTAGCAGCCTGGCTGTCACGCTGATTTTGCTTCCTCGTTGTGACTATTTCTTCAGCATTTTCTGTATGCTCCTTTTCGGGACATAGCGATATGGAAGCCCAACACAGCCAGATAACTATAATTTTCATTTCTTTGGAGGGCCAACAATGGCAGCCACAATAATCTCTACTATGGCATGATTTAAACATGTGTGGTCACCAGTGGTTGACATGGCATCTGTAGTCTAGGTCAAGGAGCACAAAGCGCCATTCTAAGTGCAGTAGGTTTGAACAATTTAATAGGCAAAGGATGCATATATACTCACAAGAGTATGTTAAGAATAGGCATGTCGGAAATGAAAGAACAGCCGTCCAGGAGGGAGTCCATCAAAGGCAGAGCATTGATGCAGTGATGGACTCCCTCCTGGACGGCTGTTCTTTCGTTTCCGACATGCCTATTCTAAACATACTCTTGTGGGTATATATGCATCCTTTGCCTATTAAATTGTTCAAACCTAGAGTGGCGCTTTGTGCTTCTTTCCCCAGCCTCTTCAGAGTATTGCTTCTCATCTCCACTGGGCTGCCTTCAAGTGTCATACCACAGACTTTTATAGACTGTATACAATCATTCATTTTCAATCATTATTAATACTATTTTTTCCCATAGTCTTTTGTACTTCAAGGTATGTAACAGTTAGGTGGATCTCCACCTAGGTAGATCCAAGCGCCAACTTTTCTCTTTACTGTAGTCTAGGTCACGCAAGTGGAAGGCATTGAGATTTGAAGAGGGTTTTGGTCCAAGTATGACCAGAAACATTCTACCGACCTTTGGGGGTTATTGCTGGACCATCGGCACTGGAACTGAATACTGGTCAGACAAGCAGTGCTCCTTAAAAAACAATTCTACTCACCTATCAACTGAGCGTGTGCTGCAGTGTAACTGTCTACATAGGTAGAATACTTTGGAATAATAACAACTGCATCTCTTCTCCCTCCATGATGTTGATTCCTGATATACATGCGAATTTATGGAACCGCCAGCCGCCGCTATCCCGTCTCATTATCGTCACTCCTCCAGTGATGCCAGGAAAGCTGTTAAATTGACATTAGAGCTCAGTCAGCTTTCTGCTTAAGGCTTCAGCTGTGCTCACTCAGTGGAAGAAACATTTGCATTACTGTGGATTACATAAGTTAGAGCTTGCTGACTGTGCAAATCGTGGTGAAGCTCTTTCAGAAAATCATTGTGCCGTATGTAAAAGGTAACTCTAGCAATCACTGTTTCCTTCACAAGTGAACTTTTAAGAATTCCCCTCTTGAATTGTGCAACAGTGCAAAGTCTTTCAGGGCCAAAATATGGCTAAACATTTGTGGATACCTTACCATCTCATCTACTTCATACAGCCAAAAGTAATGGGATGCCCCTCCAAATGGTTTAGTTTTCTCTAAGGAAGGGTACTGTTAATACCATAGCATATAAAGATGGTGTAGACCAGTGTTTCTCAACCAGGGTGCCATGGCCCTAGGGAGCCTCAAGCACAATGCCAAGTTTGTCCTGAATCAAAGATGGATGGAAGATCTCTGGGGGCAATTCTGTGGTGACGTGGGACTCTGATGTGATAAGGAGACTTTGTCATGGTGGTATTCTGATGTGATTGGGGGCTTTCCTGTAAAGGAGGGACTTTGATGTGATTGGGGGGCTCTCTTGTAAAGGAGGGGCTCTGATGTGATTGGGGGGTTTATAATGTAAAGGATGGACTTTGATGCGACTGAGGGCCTCTGACGTATAGAGGGGACTTTATTGTGATGGTGGGTCCCTAATGTGTGGGGGGGGACCTCTGATGTGATGGAGTATCTGTAATGTGAAGGGGGGCTTCCATTGTGGTGGGAAGACCTTGTGGTGATGGGGGGCCTCTGATGTATAGAAGGGGGAAATTATTGTGATGGTGGGACCCTGATGTTATGTGATTGGGGGTTTTCATGTAAAGGATGGACTTTGATGTGATTGGGGTCTCTGATGTATAGAGGGGACTTTGTTGTGATGGTAGGACCCTGATGTGTAGGGGGACCTCTGAAGTTAATTTTATCAAGCTGGTTGTGTACATCTTCCTAGGCTTAGTAACATTTACTTTTTTTACATTTTAGAATGGGGAGCTTTGAGATTTTGCATATTTTTAAAGGGCTCCTCAACTAAAAAAAAAGGCTTGAGAAACACAGTTGTAGACAATTGAGAGTTTCCAAGCTTGTGGTAACAATTTGGGAAATACAGTACTTTTTTTCTGTTCCAGAATGATTGTGTCTCTGTGCTCAATAAAGACACGATTTGATGCGTTTGGTGTGGAGGAACGTGAGTGGCCTGCACAGAACCCCGACCTCAACCCTCTGATTGTGAGCCAGGTCTTCTCATCCAACATTAGTTTAAATTATTCACTGTAGTGATGTGCTGTATTGGCTAAACATGTACAAATTCCCACAGAAACACTCCAAAATCTTGTGGAAAAGCTTCCCAGAAGGTGGAGGCTGTTATAGTTATAGGAACAACTTCACAATAACGCATATGATTTTGGAATGGGAATGGAATATACAACAAGCTCATATAGGTGCGATGGCCAGATATCCACAACTCTTGGGCCATGTGGTGTATTTGTTTTATTGGTCTATATGGACCAGAGCTGTGGTGTGAGTTTTCTGATATCTAGAATTTTAACAAATTTGTCTATATGATATAACCACGTGAAGTATATTTTTTACATTGCATGAGATCAGATTGGGTTGAGACTAATTGCCGAGGAAGATTTTGGTAAAGAACAATTGCAACAAAGTGCTTTTTGACCCAAATCTGCAGTAGTGTTGCATATCATCTGGTGAGTTTCTTTTGAGCTCAGGTGCTGGGCACGTTTTCTTTGTAACATTGACATGGGTGCATTAAAAGACAGGATAACCTAGAGAACACATGAATTTGAATGTTTTGGTCTTTATTTTGTTTCACAAGGACTTTATTTTGATATATTGTTACTTACCTTATTTTTCTATTAGAGTTTTTGTACCAGAACAGGGGTCTCTAAACTTTCTAAACCAAGGGCCAGTTTACCATCCTTCAGACTGGAGGAACTGGACTGAAAGTGGGAGTAGTAAATGTCCTGGTGTTAGTGGGAGTAAACAATGCCCTTTTTTTGGTTATAGGAAAGGAATATTGCAGCATTGTTGGTATCAATAGGAGGAATAGCACTTCATCTTTGGTGTCAGTGGGAGGAATTGTGCCCTATCATTGGTTTCAGTGGGGGGGGATTGAGCCCCATCACTGTACCTCATTCTTGGTGTAAGTGGGAGGAATAGTACCCCATCATTGTAGTCAGTGGGAGGAAAGCCCAATCATATGTGTCTTCGGAAGGAATATTGCCCCAATCGTTGGTGTCAATAGGAGGAATGGTGCCCCATCGTTGTTGTCATTGGGAGGAATAATGGCCCATCATTGGTAGCAGTGGAATGAATAGTGACCCATAATTGGTATTAGTGGGGGAAATATTACTCCATTGTTGGTATCAGTGGAAGGAATAGTGCCTCATCGTTGGTGTCAGTGGGTGGACAAGTGCCTCATCATTGGTATCAGTGGGGGGGGGGGTAATGCCCCATCATTGGTGTCAGGGGGGGGAATATTGCCTCATCGTTGATGTCAGTGGCAGGAATCATGTCCCATTGTTGAAGTCAATGGCCCAAGAGGGAATGGTTGTCTCAGGTACGGGCAGAAATAAAACACTGGCAGAAGTTTTAGGCCTTCCCTGTACTAAAAATGAGTCCCTGATGTAGAAATGTTCCTCTTAAAGTTTTGCTGCGGACTATCACAACATGGTACATTCTTTTTGTACAGCAAAGCCAACTGATCATTTCTGCATGCTGGGGAAGGAGCAACAAACCATACAACTTTCACTCAAGTTTTAGACATTTTTCTACCGTAACTGAATAAAATTAGGAAATGAGTGAATATTGGGTAAAAGTTGTTTTAATTTTGTTTGAAAAAAAGTATAATTATTAATATAATATATAAATGTTAGACATTATATATTATTAATATTGTTTCAAAGAAAGTAGGTATTTAAATATTAAACGTTATTGTATTCAGAAATGTATGCTATTTATATATGTATAATATTTATACAAAATATAATATCTATAACATTTATGATTTATAAATAGATTCCTCAGAGTCATTTTCAAACCAATATGTTTTACATATATTATAAGAGTACCTTGTCTACAGGGTGACAACACTGCTGTGCAATTTCATGAATATGTATCTATCTAGAATATCATATTTATAGTACAAATTATAAATTAATATAAATAACATATATAAATATAAAAAATTCTAATATTTATCCTACTTTAATTATGTATTTATAATATTTATCAAAATATTATATTTATAAATTTGGAAACAGACTCTTCAAAGTCAATTTATAACTAGTTTTCCTTCTAAAGCCTCGTACACACGATCCAATTGTTGGTCAACCGAGCATCAGATTTTTGTCTTAAGGGTGTGTGCCAGGATCTTGTCTTGCATACTAACGGTACACTATTTTCGTGCAACAAACACGAATGCAGCGACCTACTTTGAGGAATTTCAGCTCTTGAGCGCCACCCTTTGGGCCCCTTTCTGCTAATTTCGTGTTTGGTGAGCATTGATTCCGAGCATGCGTGTTTGTACTTTCACCTTTTTTGTGACGGACTTGTGTACTGACCATCAAAAAATCTGACAACCAACCGTTGTCAGAATAAATGAATAAACTCTGAAGGTTTCTCCGACGGAACTCAGACGGAATTCCATTCAAGCGGTCTTGCCTACACACGGTCAACCCAAAGTCCGACTAAAGTCCGACCGTCCAGAACGCGGTGACGTACAACACTTACAACGGGACTAGAAAAAGGAAGTTCAATAGCCAGTAGCCAATAGCTTCCGTCTCGTACTTGCTTCAGAGCATGCGTCGTTTTTGGTCTGTCGGAACAGCATACAGACGATCAGTTTTCCCGGTAGGAATTGGTGCCGTCGGAAATATTTAGAACATGTTCTATTTCTAGGTCCATCAGAATTTTCATTAAAAAAAGTCCGATGAGGCCTATACACGATCGGAATAGACGATGAAAAGCTACCGTCGGACTATTTCTGTCGGACATTCCGCTCGTGTGTACGCGGCTTAAGTGTCGTTTCTTAAAAAAAGTCCATCCAGGTCCCATATGTAAAAAAAATATTTTGCATTGTTCTTTGTGTGTTTCTGTGGCTCAGACCACCTAGAGGTAGGCGTTGTTAGTCATACATTACAATATAAAAGCTGATAAGCTGAGACACTCTGCTATTCTTGTACCCCCTAAGACAATAAAGAAAGCAGAGATGATTTATGAAAGACATGATCACCGAATGGGGAATATAAATGCACAAAACGATTCTCTACCATGCTCTGTATAGGAAAGTAATTAATTTCTTTTTGCTACAGATCTCAAGATTAATGATGTTTATCAGGAAAGAATTTCCTTGGGAAAAAAAAGAAACAAAGAGATTTGGTATGTTCGAGATGCTTAGTAACCAGGTGGGAAAGAAGGTTTTAGGAAGATGTTTAAAAAGAGGTGACAATAAAATAATGGAAATTAAAGACTAATAAAGAAAAGTCCCAGCGGCTATATACATCCATATATAGTCAACGGCTATAAAAAAGTACACACCAGATCTTCCACAGATATAAAGATTAGGGAGGAAGCGTCATGGTTAGAATTAGGAGTGAGGTTCGAGTTCATGTGCACCACTTCACAGTTAGGTTTAAAGCATTCCCCAAGTATTTTATTTAAAGGATACAAGTACATGTCAAAAAATTTGAATATCATCAAAAAGTTAATTTATTTCAGTAATTCAATTCAAAAAATGGAACTCGTATATTATACTATATATAGATACGTTACACACAGAGTGATATATTTCTTATGTAAAAGGTCAAGGTATAAAACAATTACAATGATGGTACGGAAATGTATACAAATATCTTTAGCAGTAAATGTTGTATAGGAGATAATAAAGGAATATGGTTAGTTAGATGAAAAAATACACATTGTTATAATCAGGCCAGTCAAAAGTATTGTCATAAAAGGAGGAAAGGACAATTACATATATATAATAGAAATTTTTCTAAATCATAGAGGTGGTGTCCCAGAGAGTCCATTTTTTTTGATAAAGTGGCATAGAGTCATATAATGTGTGGTGGATTCTCTCAGAGTGATATATTTCAAGCATTTCTTTCTTTTCATTTTGATGATTATGGCTTACAGCTAGTGAAAATCCCAAATTCAGTATCTCTGAAAATTAGAATATTATATAAGACCGATAAAAAAAAAGGGTTTTTTATACAGAAATGTTGGCTTACGGAAAAGTATGTCCATGTACAGTATAGTATGCACTCAATACTTGGCCGGGGCTCCTTTTCCATACATTATTGCATAAATGTGGCGTGGCATGGAGGCGATCAGCCTGTGGCACTGCTGAGGTGTTATGGAATCCCAGGTTGCTTTGATAGTGGATTTAAGCTCATCTGCATTGTTGGGTCTGGTGTGTCTCATCTTCCTCTTGGCAATATCTCATAGATTCTCTATTGGGTTTAGGTCAGGTGAGTTTGCTGGCCAATCAAGCATAGTGATACCATGGTCATTAAACCAGGTTTCAGTATTTTTGCCAGTGTGGGCAGGTGCCAAGTTCTGCTGGAAAATAAAATCAGCCTCTCCATAAAGTTGGTCAGCAGAGGGAAGCATGAAGTGCTCTAGAATTTCCTGGTAGAGGGCTGCACTGGCTTTGGACTTGATAAAACACAGAGGACCAACAACAGATGACATGGCTCCCCAAATCATCACTGACTGTGGAAACTTCACACTGAACATCATACAACTTGGATTCTGTGCCTCTCCACTCTTCCTCCAGACTCTGGGACCTTGATTTCCAAATGAAATGCAACATTTTCCACAGTCATTAAAGAAAGGGGGGCCTCAAAAGGTTATATAAGAGAGGGCAACATCAGAAAAGTGGAGGTACCATCATCCTAATAGACTTGAGAATTTGGGGTTGGAGACAGTTCCCCAAACTGATCTTTAACCACTTCAGCCCCGGAAGATTTTACCCCCTTCCTGACCAGAGCACTTTTTGCGATTCGGCACTGCGTCGTTTTAACTGACAATTGCGCGGTCGTGCGACGTTGTACCCAAACAAAATTGACGTCCTTTTTTTCCCACAAATAGAGCTTTCATTTGGTGGTATTTTATTGCCTCTGCGTTTTTTAATTTTTTGCGCTATAAACAAAAACACAATATTTTGTACTTTTTGCTATAATAAATATCCCAATTTTTTTTAAAGCAAATTGTTTCTCAGTTTAGGCCGATATGTACTCTTCTACATATTTTTGGTAAAAAAAAAATCGCAATAAGCGTATATTGATTGGTTTGCACAAAAGTTATAACTGTCTACAAAGTAGGGGATAGATTTATAGCATTTTTATTATTTTTTTTTTTTTTACTAGTAATGGCGGCGATCTGCGATTTTTATCATGACTGCGACATTATGACGAACATAACGGACAATTTTGACACATTTTTGGGACCATTGGCATTTATACAGCGATCAGTGCTATAAAAATGCATTGATTACTGTAAAAATGTCACTGGCAGTGAAGGGGTTAACAAGGGGGTGGGGGTTAACAAGGGGATGGGGGTGATCAAGGGTGATCAAGGGGTTAACTGTGTTCCCTCAAGTGTGTTCTAACTGAAGGAGGGATGGGACTGACTAGGGGAGATAACAGATCGCTGTTCATGCTTTGTATGAACAGACGATCTGTCACTTCTCCCCTCAGAGAATCGAGATCTCTGTGTTTACACACAGAGCTCCCAGTTCTCGCCGTGTCACGAGCGATCGTTAGAGCCCGATGGTCATCGAGGCTGCTGGGCACTCGCATCGGCTCCAAGGGGAAGCGGCCGTCGCGCGTGGGCCCCTTGTGGCCGCCTAAGGAAGCGATGAAACATATCGTCGATTCGCCTGCCCGTACCATTCTGCCGCAGTAAAACTGCGACGACTGGTCGGCAAGCGGTTAATAAGGAAAAGGACTATCTCGGTACCAATGGAGCAACATACATATTTGAGTAAAAATTGCAATTTTATTATACTCATAGACAAAAAACAGATGATCCAAACAAGAACATCACATTCCAATGTTCAAGACAAAGCAGTATAAAAATAGGGGTGTCTATAAAATTGTGCCAATACTTAGTGTACTCCAAGATGGAGTAAAAGGTATGGTGGGTCCTCAAGGGACATATGGTCCTCATACCGTTTCGCGGTCTATTGCCACTTCATCAGTAGGAGGATGTCTAAAATAAAAAAAAACAGATTATACATAGCAATCAAGAATACAGCAAAGTTTTTGTATACATATATAAACAAACCATACACATGTATATACTAGATACCAAATACATGTAATCACGGGGGGTATGACGGGGTGCAACGCAGCTTACCAAAAGTCCAAAATGCAGGAGCACAGCCAAGACACTACCAAGTTCCCCTACAGAGGATATGGGGGTGTGTTGAAGTGGACGATTTAGTCCTCCGCAATAGCTAAATAGATAAAATATATATATGTATGCAGATACATAAGTATACTGGTATATGGACATAGAACCATAAAGGAGGGAAAAAAGGGAAACGGGGGGTGGGGGAGGAAGTGGTAATGGAAGGAGAAGGGGGGGGGAATAGAAAACAAAAGGAGGGAGAAACAAGATGGGGGGAAGGAAAAGGGGGGGGGGATGGGGGGGGGAGGCAGGGCAATGAGAGGGAAAGGAAATAGGGGGGTCATAAAAAGAAGGAAAGAAGGGGGGAAGAAGGGGGGTACGTAAAAAGAAGGAAAGAAGGGGGGAGAAGGGGGAGGGGGAGGAAGGAGGGGGTATATGGTTCAAAATGATCCGATTTTTACTATTAGAGATGTGAACCAACCTGATATAGCGGAATGAACAAGTATAAACCCAGGGGGGAAAGGAGAGCAAACTTGCATAGATACTTCAGTGAATATGCAGGTCCCGTCTACAGTCCAAGGGAAGAAACAAATCCTGTGCAGCCATCGCACTTCCCGCACTGCGCATGCGTGAGGAATCACACACACACATATAAAATATTGCCAGCCCCTCTATTAAAGCCTGGCATACCACACTATGCAAGTCATTTCTAAAAACGAGCATTGTAAATATCTATCTAGAGCTATCTTCCAGCCGGTCACATGACTCGCGGCCGCTTTACAGCTCCGATACATGGATTCTTTGGGAGGGGCAGAGATCTCCCTCTGATGTTAGCCGGGGAGGTCACGTGGCCTCCCATAGAAGCCCAGACCTGCCGCGAGTCATGTGACCGGCCTGAAGATAGGTCTAAAAGGTATTTACAAGGCTTGTTTTTAGAAATGACTTACACAGTGTGGTATGCCAGGCTCTAATAGAGGGGCTGGCAGTGACCATTGTAGTTTTTTTTTTATAAAAAAAAAAGAGAGACAGAGACACAGAGAGAGGAGAGCAGAAGAGCAGAGAGGACAGCTGCGTATGGCGGAGGGACGCACTATGACCACGATGACCAGGGCTCAGCAGCCCTGATTTTCGTGGTCAGTACAGAGAGGGAATACAGGAAGTAGCAGGTTCAGGCAGTTTTTTTTTACAGTTTAGAGGGGGGCAGATTACACAGCACAAGCACTGTGCTGTTTAATCTGCTTTAAGGGACCAGAATCTTAATTTTCTTTTTTGTGTTAACAAACACTTTAACACAGCTACAGCACAAGATTGGACTAAGGCTGAATCTACATGAAAGATGCCAGAATGTGAGCAATAGGTACAGTCACGTCAGCAACTGCCGTAAACTACAAGACTGGTTTGTACGATAATACCTCGTTGAGGCCCGGTGGAGTGATGGCATGTTGTAAAAAAGCCCTGTCCCAATCACCCACTCTAGGGTTTTGAGGAACCACCTGCAGAACCAAAAACTTGACCACATGTGGATCAAATTTATGATATAGTCCAATATGGCGACCAATGGTGGTCAATTTTTCCATTGGTAGGATAGTAAAGGTGGTCACCTATCTGTTGGCGGAGCTCCCGGATGGTTTTTCCCACGTAGAAGGCATTGCAAATACATATCATTAAATATATGACCCCTGTCGTGCCACAGTTGGCAGGGGTATGGGGTGAAAATATTTCACCATTGGGTAATTTATGATGCCTTCACGTACCCAAGGGCAACGCGGGCATTGTCCACACTGGGAGGTACAATGGGAACTGGATAGGGATTGTGCTGTAGTGTTATAGTTACCGCTGGTTAAGCAGTCTATGAGGGAGGAGGCTGTAGGAAAAAACAATTCAGAGGTGGTCCTGACATGTTTGCCGAGAATGTGGTGGTCAGCTAACAGGTGCCAGTAGTCAGATAGAATATTTCAGAGTTGATGATGATGGGCCGAGTATTTTGTAATGATCCTAACCATGTCAGTTTGTTTTAATTTTGGGGGGTCGTATAGTAACGAAGTTCTCATACGAGACAAGGCTCGGTTGAATGCCTTCCTAAGATTGGTCTACGAGTAGCCCCTGAATAAGAGGCGTTCGCGTAACAAGTCTGCCTGTGCCAGAAAATCGTCCTCCCTTGTGAAGTTCCTGCGCAGATGCAAGTACTGCACATATGGAATGCTGCGAACAAGGGGCTTGGGGTGTGTGCTGGAGGCATGTAACAATGTGTTACCTACTGTCGGTTTTCGGTACAAATCTGTTCCGTCCGGCTGTTTGATGATCATCAGCTCAAAAAATGAGAATTGGTTCAAGTTGTTAATGTTTAATTGTTGGATAAATTCCAGTAATAGATATTGGGAACCAGTCCACACAAGGAACAGGTCATCAATAAACCTATACCAAAGAAGGACATAGCTAAGAAATTGTGTGAAAATATCATCAGAGAGAACCTGTCTTTCCCAGCCACCAAGATAGAGGTTCACGTATGATGGTGCACATGAAGTCCCCATCGTGACCCCCTGGGTCTGTAAATAGTATTGTTCCTTATGTAGCGCTGGTACATTTTTAATCTACCGCTTATGTGTAAATTTAGTGGGTCATCTGTTCTGTACATAGTTCAGATTTAATCTATGGCTAAATTAGCTTCTGTTCCAGCCTTGGTTGTGTTGCGTGCAGTTCCACTCCGTCGCCTGTAGATGTCGGTGTCACTACAGACCGGAGCTGGAAAGCAACAGACTGAGGTGTATTGAGTGCTCTTCTTTCCCAGAAGTAACTTGGCAGAGGTTGTCCCCTGCGGTGCATTCTGGGAAGGGGTATTTAAGGCGCCACCACGCCTCCAAAATGCCACTACTAATGATTCTGACACATCTCTCTCCTCCACCCCCTCCTCTTCTTCTTCCTCCATGGCCTCTTCCTGTGCTTTGTCCTCGGAACCAGCGGTGCTCCGTAGGCGTTCAAGGGGATACGCACGTATGCAGGCCAAAAGATGCCATGCGGTGCTTGAGCTGGTGTGCTTGGGGGACAGGAGCCACACTGGGGCAGAGGTTCTGTCAGCTCTGCAGGGGCAGGTTCAGAGGTGGTTGAGGCCACGCCAACTTAAGGCAGGAATGGTGGTTTGCGACAATGGCACCAACCTCCTCTCCGCCCTCCGACAGGAACAAATGACCCATGTGCCCTGTTTGGCTCACGTCCTTAACTTGGTGGTGCAGCGGTTCTTGGGCAGGTACCCAGGCTTACAGGATGTCCTGAGGCAGGCCAGGAAAGTCTGTGCATTTCCGCCGGTCATATAATGCCAGTGCTCGGCGCTGGCAGACCTCCAAAAGGAATTTAAACTGCCCAAGAACTGCCTAATCTGTGACATGCCCACCAGGTGGAACTCAATGTTGGCCATGCTGCAGCGGCTGCACACGCAGCAGAGGGCCATCAATGAGTACCTGTGAGACTATGGCACCAGGACAGGGTCAGGGGAGCTTGGTTTCTTTTCCCCACACCAGTGGGCCATGATCAGGGATGCATGCAATGTCCTGTCACCATTTGAGGAGGCCACGAGGATGGTGAGCAGTGACAGTGCATGCATCAGTGACACTGTCCCCCTTGTCCACCTGTTGGAGCACACGCTGCGTGGAATAATGGACAGGGCACTTAAGGCAGAACAGAGGCAGGAAGAGGAGGACTTCCTTAGCTCTCAAGGCCCCCTTTATCCAGACAGTATTCCTGCGTGCCCGCCGATCACACAGCAAGAGGAGGAGGAGGATTGTGTCAGTATGGAGGTGGAGCCTGGCACTCAGCATCAGCAGCAGTGTTTAAGGGCTCATTTACAGTCCCAAGAAACACATGGACTTGTACGTGGCTGGGAGGAGGTGGCTGCGGATCATGTCGTCCTTAGTGACCCAGAGGACTCCGGACCGAATGCCTCAGCAAACCTACGCTGCATGGCCTCCCTGATCCTGCAAAGCCTGCGGAAGGATCCTCGTATTCATGGTATCAAGGAGAAGGACCAATACTGGCTGGCAACCCTCCTTGATCCACGTTACAAGGGTAAGGTTGCGGACCTTATCTTGCCGTCGCAGAGGGAGCAGAGGATGAAACATCTTCGGGAGGCCTTGCAGAAAGGTCTGTGCTACGCGTTCCCAGAGACTGGGAGGTTACAAAACTCCTGTTTCTGGACAACGTGTTGCTGAGGCTTTGGTCAATCAAAGAAAGAGCGGTGGAGAACATGGCCATCTGACCGATGCGTTCAGACAATTTTTTAGTCCGCAGCCCCAAGGTATGATCGGTTCCAGCAACCATCGCCAGCGTCTGTTTTACTTGGTGCAGGAATACCTAGGGGCAAGATCTGACTTGGAAACCTTTCCCACCGAAAATCCTCTGGGTTACTGGGTCTTGAGGATGGATCACTGGCCAGAGCTTGCACAGTATGCAATTGAGCTACTGGCCTGTCCTGCAGCCAGCGTTCTTTCAGAACGCACATTCAGTGCTGCTGGAGGCTTTGGAAACGATCACAGGATGCGTTTGTCCACCGATTCGGTCGATCGACTGACCTTCATAAAAATGAATCAGTCTTGGATCACCACCAGCTACCAAGCACCTGATGCTGATGTAACCGAATACATTTTTTTTAAATGTCAGATCCCTTCAAGGACTGCCTATGCTGATGCTGAGTGACTGTCCTGTTATACTGAGTAATTATCCTCTTCCTCCTCAATGATCATGATGATAGCTTGTAAGAACATTTTTGGTTCTGGGCGCCGCCAGTCCCGCCGTCAGTGCCTAAGGCCCAATTTTTCAGCCCCTGTTTAACAGGGGCGTGTAATTACAATTTTTGATGCAATTCTTTGCAGCAGGGCTAGTTCCTGCGCTCCAACTAGAGTATCTGTGAGGGGTTGCAGTGTTGTGGCACCAGCACCAGTGCCTAAGGCCCAATTTTTCAGCCCCTGTTTAAAAGGGGCAGGTAATTACAATTTTTGATGCAATTCTTTGCAGCAGGGCTAGTTCCTGCTCTCCAACTAGAGTATCTGTGAGGGGTTGCAGTGTTGTGGCACCAGCACCAGTGCCTAAGGCCCAATTTTTCAGCCCCTGTTTAAAAGGGGCAGGTAATTACAATTTTTGATGCAATTCTTTGCAGCAGGGCTAGTTCCTGCGCTCTAACTAGAGTATCTGTGAGGGGTTTCAGTGTTGTGGCACCAGCACCAGTGCCTAAGGCCCAATTTTTCAGCCCCTGTTCATCAGGGACATGTAATTAGAATTCTTGATCTAATATTTCACAGCAGGGCCCGTTTCTGCGCCCACCAAGAGTATCTGTGAGGACTTACAGTGTTGTGGCACTAGCACCACCACCACCACCACCACCAAAGGCCCAATTTTTCTGCCCCTGTTCAACAGGGGCATGTAATTACAATTCTTGATCTAATATTTCACAGCAGGGCCCTGTGAGGGCTTACAGTCCTGTGGCCACAACAACACCTAAGGCCCAAATTTCTGCTGAGTATATAGAGCAGGACCCTACTTTCAAACATCCAACTTACAAACGACTCCTACTTGCAAACGGAAGGAGACAACAGGAAGTGAGATGAAATCTACTCCTAGGAAGGGAAATTCTCTCCTGTAAGAGTTAATATGGGAAAAATGTTCTCCTTTCCACTGATGCTTTATCACCAATCCTTGTTTCACAAAAAACCCCAAATTTTCAAAAAACATTTGTCATTGGGACAAAAAGTGAGGTGAAATCTTCTGAAGAGGAGCACAGACAGCAAAACAAATGTGACAGGGGTGATAACCCTTCCCTATGTTTTCCAAAAAGCTTAAAATAGATGTTTTGGCTGGAGCTAAACACATTAAAAACGTACCAGTTCAAAATTACAAACAGATTCTACTTAACAACAAACCTACAGTCCCTGTCTTGTTTGCACCGCCTGTATACTGCTGTTCAGAGTATATAGGGCCTGGTGGCCCCACACCTTTGCTTTTTTAATTTGGGTGTGGGGTTCCCCTTAATATCCATACAAGACCCAAAGGGCCTGGTAATGGACTGGGGGGTACCCGTGCCGTTTGTCTCACTGATTTTCATCCATATTGCCAGGACCCGACATTACATTAAAACCGCAAGCAGTTTTAAATGACTTTTTTTCCTTTTAAAATGACATTTTGTGCAGGGACTGTTCTAAGCACGGGAAACACGCGCCACTTTACAGCAGGCATACTATAGACACCCCCCAGGTACGATATTTAAAGGAATATTTCACTTTTTTTTTTTTTTACTTTAAGCATCATTAAAATCACTGCTCCCGAAAAAACGGCCGTTTTTAAAACTTTTTTTTGCATTGATACATGTCCCCTGGGGCAGGACCCGGGTCTCCAAACCCTTTTTAGGACAATACCATGCAAATTAGCCTTTAAAATGAGCACTTTTAATTTTGAACGTTCGAGTCCCATAGACGTCAATGGGGTTCTAACGTTTGTGCAAATTTTCGGTCCGTTCGCAGGTTCTGGTGCAAACCGAACCGGGGGGGGGGGGGGGGGTGTTCGGCTCATCCCTAGAAGGATTACTCGTCCATAAGAAATTCAAGTACTCAAAGATCAAAGACAGAAAAGGTATTTGAACTTCCCTGAAACTTCCTCTCTACCTCTTTCCTGCTACTTCTTTTGTTTATCTCCCATTAAAGCATTGGAAAAAGTACTAAAGTGACTGGTTCATACATTGTGGATACAAAGCTCAACATGGACTCTAGGTTCCTAATGTGGTTAAAATACAGGTAATGGGTGGCAGAAACAGCCCGATAAAAATCAGCAGCTCCACCGTGAGTTATTGCTACACTTAAATGTAAAGTAGTTCCTCGTCAAGATAAAGTGGAGTAATTTCAAAGTGAAATCATTGAGGGGCCAGGTAGTCTGGTCCTGCTCCATCAAGAAGTTTTCAGTCATCTGCACACCCCACTCGTGGGGGATACTCCCCGAAGGAGAAGTGTTTCAATGTTAAAAAAATAAACATACATACTGACCTACGTGCTGCAGCATCAGTGCTGAAGCTGTTCCTTGGCAGCTCTAAGCCCGAGACCTAAGCAATCACATGACCCCTGATGACTCAGTTTGTTTGCTAAGAAAGACATCTAACTTTTTTTTTGTTATCAATACTCCCACTGACACCACCAGCTGTGGAAGGAAAGAACCCCATACGCAGTTTAAGATTGATGTGCTTCTCATCCAATTTCATTGAGTGGCTGTGTGTCTTCTTTAGAGATCTTAGATTAAATAGTTTCCTGCCAATGCCAGAGTTGCCATTTTTCAAAATTATGTATATTGCAATCATGCCCCCTCTTTAGTGTCTAAAGGATACTTTTAATGTTTGTAGTAGCTCCTCATAACTGAGGTCCTCCTGCCCCTTGTTACCTTTGTTGCTCTTCTCTGGACTCTCTCCAGTTCCAGCACATCCTTCCTGAGGCTTAGTGACCAGAAATGGATGGCATACTCAAGATGTGGCCGAGCCAGAGTTTTGTAAAGTTGTAGAATTATAGTTTTATCACTTGAGTAAATTCCCTTTTTAATGCATGTTAATAGTCTGCTGGTCTTGCTTGTTGTAGCTTAGAATGACATGCTATTACTGTGTCTGTGATCTACCAGGACCCCCAGGTCCTTTTCCATCCTGGATTCCCCCAGAGATTCTCCCCCTAGTGAGTAACTTGCATTCTGATTTTCAAGCCTTAAGTGCATTAAAGCAAGAAAGCAGAGCAGATGATCAGAAATCCCCTTATCTATTATTTCATGCAGAGAGGACATTTGTATTTGAGTTGGCATAGTGTTTATCGGATGTGGGCAGCCAAAAAAAACATCAAAGATCTGCAAACAAACTCACTGCGGAGTATTGATATGGGGCAAGTCCACCATTCTGCTGCTTAGCCACCATGCCACCTGCAATATAAACACATACATATAGTATATACACTAATACAGAAGGTAGCAGAGCTCATAAACTATTATGATAAAACTGAAAAATGGAAGGGCTTTACTTACATTTTCAGTTTTGACACAAATACTCTATACAGCTAACCTATAATTCTATGTTGACTTGAAAACATGTGCATGAAGTGCTATGTGGAGCTCATAGTTCAACTCTGGAGAAAGAAAAAGATTTACCCCTGCAGTGGGTCTTTCTCCTCACTGCAGTGGTCAAGTACTTGTTTTGCCTAGGGCGTGATGAATAACTTATCCTTCAATATACTTAACCTGGCAGCCAACCCTGTCCACTGTCTGGCATTCTGGAACATGGGCAGGCCCTCAGTGTCCTCCCATACTATGCAGGACTACTGGTTGTGTATTGTAAGGGAAAAAGTTCAGAGAGCTGTGACCGGTCAGGTAGCAAAGGCAAGTGACTTTGTGGAACTGGTTGCACGAAAAGGAGTGTAGAGCTACCCCTGTAGAAGCCGTTGTGACTTAACCGGTTCTTCCTGGCTGCAGAGGCACCCGGGCACATAGCAACAGTTTGCGCACTCAGTAATCAGTCTAGGGGATATATTTTTAGGATTTTTATTGCTGAAGAACTTGGATGGGGTGCAGGACAATATTGGATACACCAAATTTAGTGAATATTTGCGGGAGAACACTTCACTTGGCTCCCTGAACATTCTCTATGTAGAAGCAAGCACAGATTGTAGAGTCCCTTTTTAGAAACCAGCCAGACAGAGTTACCACTGATTCTTCCACCCAAACAATACAGCACACAGTCACTAGTGCTCACAATGTCACAGGATCACCGGATGCCTGCATCCAGTATCCACCAGACACTCTTCAGCTTGGGAGAGGTTAATGTTCACATTGCCACAGGACAGCCAGACCCCTTCTAACTTCAACTAGGCTTTCTTCAGTGTGCTCTCCAGACCAGCTTCTTGGATGAGGGTTCCCTTGACTAGCTTCAAACATGGAGCTTTAGGAATAGGCCCCCCAGATGGAACCAGGAAAACTGCTAAGGGTGGGGTAGCCACCCCCATCCAGGTGGGTGTATTCCCTCCACAGGGAACAGAAAGTTCCTCTGCTCTAAATCTCAGACTATTTATGTGCCTCTCCAGCCACCTTCTGACCCCCCTCCTTGTTCAATTTCTCTATATTCCAGAAGATTCTGGAAATCAGGGGAGAGCAATCAAACCTGCAGCCTGTGAGATCCAAAACAGCCAAAAGCAATCAGCCTAACATCCTGGCAACCTAACTAGGAGGGTGCTACTGGAGGAAGCCCACGGGAGCAAGAAATAAGGTAAATATATCACCATATTCATCACCCTTTAGGTAAAAATTAGCAGTTAACCCTTCCAGTAGGTAGGGGGACCCACTGGAAGGGTAAATCTTTTTTTTCTCTTTTTTTTAAAGTTAATGAAGTTCAGGATAATTTTTAAACGCAGAGCTAAAAAAAAAACAAAAATAAAAAAACAGTTACTGTGACTTATTAGGAATGTATTCATGCAGATCTACAAGCTAGGTGTCCCGTAGATATCCAAACCCAAGAGCAAACATTTAATATATTGTAGTTTACAAGCCCTTGGATGTGCAGTCTGCATTCGTTTTTATTTCTCAGGCCAAGAAATTTTTTTAGCAAGTAGAGGAAATACCTGTTGATCCTGAGAGAAATACAATGCCCCATCACTTCCTGTGAGCTGAATAGAACCTATAAAACAATGTTATCCTTCATCTGTAAACTACTAATTAGTTAGTTAGTTAGTTAGTTAGTTAGTTAGTTAGTTAGTTGTTTTTACTTTATTTTGAACATGTAAAAAAAAAAAACATACAAAGTAAAAGAAGTACTCATTCAGTATTAGACAATCACAAAAAAATAGTTACAAGAGAAAAACCTATAAAAAATAATTTAGTTTACATATCCGGATAGGAATGGGAAGAAGTACAAACATATCTATTCCCACCGCTTCTCCATAATTATAATAAACTATTTATTGTCCCATCACTATAAAGTCATACAATAATTAATAATTCAAATATACTGTAATGTACTAATTACCAATAATCTAACTACACAATCATACACATATATGCATGCATACATACGCATACACACCCAAACAAAACTTACAAAAAATCACAATATTAAAAAAACAAACAATAAACACACAATAAATGTTCAAACACCTTCCTTTTTATACCTTGAAAACATAGTGTGTTGCGCTCAGAATGCAGGGTTAAAGAGTGGGTTACACTCAGAATGCAGGGTTCAGGAGTGTGTTGCACTCAGAATGCAGGGTTGAGGAATGGGTTACACTCAGAATGCAGGGTTAAGGAGTGGGTTACGCTCAGAATGCAGGGTTCAGGAGTGCGTTACCCTCAGAATGTAGGATTCAGGAATGGGTTTCCGCTCAGAATGCAGGGTTAACATTTAGAACACAGGGTTCATGATTATGTTTACACTGGCATGCAGTGTGAAGCAGCAGGGATGTGAGCAGGGTCTGGACTGGACTGGTGCAACTAGCAGACGACACATGTGGTGTACAACATGGGAACAAATTAATGGGAGGTGAGCGGGGACTGGAGAGAGAGAAGACTGTGCGGCTGAGAATCAGCAGAGCTGGGGAACCAGAGCGGGTGAAAATGACACATGTCACAGGTGGTGTACAACATGGGAGCATTTTAGCGGGATTACAGAGAGGAGGATCAGCAAACCAGAGGATCAGCAGAGGTGGGAGTTACTACTAAGTGGAAGATCAGAAGTACTACTGAGCAGGGGATCTTCTGAACAAGGGCACTAATGAGCAGGGGATCTGCCGAACAAGGGCACTAATGAGCTGGGGATCTGCTAAACAAGGGCACTAATGAGCAGGGGATCTGCCGAACAAGGGCACTAATGAGCTGGGGATCTGCTAAACAAGGGCACTAATGAGCAGGGGATCTGCCGAACAAGGGCACTAATGGGCTGGGGATCTGCTGAACAAGGGCTGATGCGGGATTACAGAGAGGAGGATCAGCAAACCAGAGGATCAGCAAAGGTGGGAGTTACTACTAAGTGGAAGATCAGAAGTGCTACTGAGCAGGGGATCTGCTAAACAAGGGCACTAATGAGCAGGGGATCTGCTAAACAAGGACACTAATGAGCTGGGGATCTGCTGAACAGGGGGAACTAATGAGCTGGGAATCTGCTGAACAGGGGGAACTAATGAGCTGGGAATCTGCTGAACAGGGGGAACTAATGAGCTGGGGATCTGCCAAACAAGGGCACTAATGAGCTGAGGATCTGCGGAACAAGGGCACTATTGAACTGGGGATTTGCTGAACAAGGGCACTAATGAGTTGGGAATCAGCCGAACAAAGGCACTTATGAGCGGGGGATCTGCTGAAAAAGGGCACTAATGAGCTGGGGATCTGCCAAACAAGGGCACTTATGAGCTGGGGATCTGCTGAACAAGGGCACTAATGAGCTGGGGATGTGTCAAACAAGGGCACTAATGAGCTGGGGATCTGCTGAACAAGGGCACTAATGAGCTGGGGATCTGCCAAACAAGGGCACTTATGAGCTGGGGATCTGCTAAACAAGGGCACTAATGAGCTGGGGATCTGCCGAACAAGGGCACTTATGAGCGGGGGATCTGCTGAACAAGGGCACTAATGAGCTGGGGATCTGCTGAACAGGGGGAACTAATGAGCTGGGGATCTGATGAACAGGGGGAACTAATGAGCTGGGCATCTGCCAAACAAGGGCACTAATGAGCTGGGGATCTGCTGAACAAGGGCACTATTGAACTGGGGATTTGCTGAACAAGGGCACTAATGAGCTGGGAATCAGCCGAACAAAGGCACTTATGAGTGGGGGATCTGCTGAAAAAGGGCACTAATGAGCTGGGGATCTGCCAAACAAGGGCACTTATGAGCTGGGGATCAGCTGAACAAGGGCACTAATGAGCTGGGGATCTGCCAAACAAGGGCACTTATGAGCTGGGGATCAGCTGAACAAGGGCACTAATGAGCTGGGGATCTGTCAAACAAGGGCACTAATGAGCTGGGGATCTGCCGAACAAGGGCACTTATGAGCGGGGGATCTGCTGAACAAGGGCGCTATTGAGCTGGGGATCTGCTGAACAGGGGGAACTAATGAGCTGGGGATCTACCGAACAAAGGCACTTATGAGCGGGGGATCTGCTGAACAAGGGTGCTATTGAGCTGAGGATCTGCTGAACAGGGGGAACTAATGAGCTGGGAATCAGCCGAACAAGGGCACTTATGAGCGGGGGATCTGCTGAACAAGGGCACTAATGAGCTGGGGATCTGCCGAACAAGGGCACTATTGAGCTGGGGATCTGCTGAAGAACAGCACTAATGAGCTGGAGATCTGCTGAACAAGGGTTCTTATGAGCTGGAGATCTACTGAAAAAAGGCACTAATGAGCTAGGGATCTGTTGAACAAAAGTGATAATAAGCTGGTCATCTGCTGAACAAGGGCACTAATGAGCTAGGGATCTGCTGAACAGAGCTGTGTGAATCTCAGAACCGGATGAACATGAGTACAAATTCGATGGCAAGTAAAACAGCTCCTATGTATGTATATAATCTGTATATTTATCTGTTTGCCTGGAGTTTAGTTTTCGGGTTTTGCAGTCCTAATAAATGAGTGCATTATCAGTTCTCTTTAAGTCACCGTTCCCCGGCTTCGCACCAGCGGAAAGCAAACCACGAGGCATACATTTGTAAGAACATTCTGCTATGCTCGTGTCCTCCAGGGAGAACCAGAATAGAATGGAAATTTAACATTTATTAGCATTTTAATTAATACAGGCTGACTCCCATAGGACTGAGACATATAAAACTGGTTCATTATACGGAGAGATTAAGCGATGCTTGCGGGAATTTCCAGGAACAGTTATATTTGTATACACGGCGTGTTATACAGTTCTATTTTATATCTTTTTTATATTGAAATTTTGTAGTATAGTTTTACACTATATATGCACCTCCCAACTATTGGGATATATCTGTTTTTTCAGCGCAGGCACGTTTATTTATATTTTTTGGTTTATGCACGCAATGAAACGTGGTTAGTGTTTGCAGCTTATCTATAATTGTTTCACCTCACAGAGGCATCAGTCCATCTTTGGCTCACAAGACCCCCACATAATTAGTGTTATACAGTTCTGCCGGCCCAAACATCAGAATTATTTATGTCTATAACAACAACAAATTTCCCACTCCGTCATGAACAGAGGTGAGAGAATTTTTCCATCCAAAGCTAGAATTTCTGCAGATTCCCAAACCTGTCCGAGTGGTAGCTGCATTCATTTTCCTTTTTTCAGGCTTTTACTTCCTTTATTTCACCTGTGATCCTACCAGTAACACACTTCCTGTTTTGGGATGACAACGCTCCCTTACTGTACTGGATCTATAGAGGGATCTATGGTGGTCAACTTGGGTGGACTTCGGCCATGCCTCCCTCTCTTAATCCCTATTACACGGGGAATGGGGAGATTCACATATTAAAGAGGAACTGCAGTCTGCTCACATGTAATAAAAACATCTTTGCCATTCTGAAGCTTCCCTCCAACCACTTTGCATATTATTTTATATATACTGTGATTCTGTACTTGCAAAATATGGTGCAGAAATCTCCCTCCACTGAGTCTGGCTGCAGCCATTTTAATTGTAGGCAGCTGAAGCTGCTGCCTGTTCACTTCCTGGATTTACACAGAGGCACACCTCCAGCTCTGCAGCTCTCATTGGCCCTCTTATGACTCACCCCCCCATGAGAGTGAGAGAGAGGGAGAGAGAGAGAGAGAGAGAGAGAGAGAGAGAGAGAACTGTGTATGATGTCATAAGCCTAGGCTTATTGCCAGACAAGAAACATGAAGTGGGCTGTATAAGGTATTTACTGGCAGAAAAAAAAATGTTTTACTATCCAAAGTTAAAACAACAACAAGGGCAGAAGATTTAATAGATGGAAAGATGAAAAAATGACTGAAGTTCTGCTTTAAGCATATGCAATTCAACGTATCCAAAAGTATAAAAGTATAGCAGTTTTAAATAAAGTAAGACATGTTCTGGATTATAAATCACTCCGTATTTTATAATGTGTAATTATTGTTCTTCCATACCTCAATTATTGTGCAGAGGTTTGGGGCAATAATTATATAACTAGAATATATCAATGGATCACACTGCAAAAGAAAGCAATATGGATTATATATTTTCTGAAAGCAGATACCCTAGAGAATAAAATAGTGGTAGTTCCAATTTTTTATGTGACGCGATATTACGGCAAAGGTCTAGAAAATTTCAGTAAAAAACCCTCTAACGTGAATTTTGGGGCAAACAAACGCAATAAATTACCCACATTTTTGGTAAAATATAAAAGATGAGGTTGCACCGAGTAAATAGATACTCAACATGCCAAACCTTACATTTTTTGTGCGCCCGTGAAATAGCGTCAAACTTTAGTACCCTATATATTCAATAGGCGACGCTTCAAAAGCCCCCTATAGGTATCCGTTTAGTGTTACGGAGGAGGTCTGGTGCTAGAATTATTGCTCTCACTCTGGCGTATGTGGCGATATGTAACATTTGTATCTCAATCGACGTAGGTGCCCTGACGCATGTATTTACGTTCATGCGTGTTTATATATGGGGGTGGAAGTGGCCTCACATTTTTTTTGGGGGGGGGGGGGGTTATGTGCTTGGGTGTAACTTTATTTTTTTATAAAAAAACATATATATATATTTTTTTACTTAACTTTTTTTTTCATCACATGGGGACAAAAAGTCCCCTATGTGATGTTTTTTTAGGTGGCAGGTTCTCTTTATTGAGATATGCAGAGTCTAAAAGACCCCCAATGTCCCCCCTGTGCTCCACTAAATGTTTTCGCTGACATTATTTCCCGGCTGAGCTATCCAGGGACACCGAGAGCTTGGTCCGGAAGTGACGTCAGAGACGTTGCTTTCCCAGGTCACAAGAAGAAGGGGAGGAGAGTGGATGTGTGTCTGCTCTTCTCCTTCCCCTTCAGCCACTGGCACTCGCCATGGAGATCTCGGGCCCCCGATGGGCAAGCGGAATCCAGTAAGCCTGGCAGGGTGCAGCTGCGGCGCGGGGGGGGGGCTGGTATCGGGTGTGTGCGTGCGGTTGGGCAGCAGCGGTGCCGCACAAATGCTCTCAGCCACAAATGCTGCAGCCACCGGATTGTGTGTAATACCCCCAGATGTTAGGTCCATACAGACCTTGTGGTGAAAGGGTTAAAGCAAAAAACTATTTATTATCAGGAAATATAGAAAAAACTATTTATTGAAAGGGATGGGAGTTATAATCTAAGGCGGGGTTCGGCAACCCATCAATCGCGGGCTACCTGTCGACTGTGGGTAGGTGACAGGTAGATTGAAAACAGGTCTGCACCTGCATGATGATGGATGGTGTATGGTGGGGCAAATGACCTGCATGATGGATGGTGTATGGTGGGGCAAATGACCTGCATGATGGATGGTGTATGGTGGGGCAAATGACCTGCATGATGGATGGTGTATGGTTGGGCACATGACCTGTGTAGCACACCTCTGTAGGGACCGCCGATGAACAGGGATCCCCCACTCCTGCACAGCCAGGCACACCAAATTTTCACAAGCACCAATTTTATTGGAGGATTAATAACCTGGATAGGGATGGAGAGGTTATGGGATGCCCACTTGACTTCAGAAAACTTCACCAAACTTCAGTGACATCTTTCCTATATACCCCTACTGTATATACAGTCTTCTCTACTCTCCTCCTGCACACACTTGCCTGCTGCAGCTGATTCAATCTTATGAATCTTACCGGCTCCCAGTCAGATCAGCAATCACCCATTACAGGCAGGAACTCGGAGCTGCTCTTTGTGTAGCAAAGATGTAGTGAAACAGCCTGCAACTTCTCCTCCGTGGCCACTGGTCCCAGCACCACCTCTTAAGGCACTGCCAGCCCACTTGGCTGCAGCTGCCCCTTTCACCAGCCCTCCTGGCTGCCTCTCTACACCAGTTCACCCGACTGACTCCTCACCAGCCCACCCCTCTGACTCTCAGGAGATATCTCAGGAAAGGATGAAGACCTAAGCATACCGCTGTCTTCAGGCAAACTGGCTTCATGTGGCAGTCTCCCCCTTTTGTTAGTCCCTAACAGTTGCTACTCACTTTGTCCTCTCTTGCTCCCATGCCTAAAGGAAAGCCTCCTCCTGTGTGTTTTGGCAGGATCCTTCTAGCACCTGAGCCCCGGCCCAAGGCAGGACACCCCCTCCAGATTAGGGGGCACCCCAGAGGGCCACTGACAGCCTCCTCAACACTGCATCTCCATCTTCCACCTGACTGCTCCTGCTGGCATGGCCCATGTCTATTTATGAAGTGGTCTCAGCCCCCTGCCTACCTCTGAAGATTAGCCAAGGCTCCATAAATAATCAAGGCAGCTCCCCCTAACCCCCACCCTCTAGTTCTAGAAGATTCTTCAACCTTCTAGACCAGGGAGAGGCACACAAGAGCTACCAGGATGAGTCACCCAGCCCTGAACTTCAATGAACCCTGAACCAGATTAAATAGCTCAGGCTTATCCCTGAGCTAAAGTATTTTTTACCTTCACTAACTTCTAGCACACACTAGAGGAAGCTAAACCTGCATGATGGATGGTGCATGGTGGGGCATATGACCAGCTTCCATGATATAATGCCTGGGTCTAGCAGCCAGTGGCTCAGTCCCAACACTGTCACTTAATATCACCACTGTAGAGGTGCAAGGAGCTGCCAGCAAGTGCAAGGAAGTTGTGTAAAATGGGGTCAGGGAATGTCCTTTCCAGAGACACAGTCACCTTGCCTCACATGTGAAAGGCAACAGTGTCTCTTTAATTTCACCCTCCCTATTGACCCCTTTGCGTATCACCAAAATGGTGTAAAACTTCTTGTGCAATGAAAATGGGAATGAAAATTCACAATTTTGATCATTATTTTTCTAAAGCCGCATACACACGAGTGGAATGTCTGACAGAAAAAGTCAGACGGAAGCTTTTCGTCGTCTATTTCGATCGTGTGTAGGCCTCATTGGCCTATTTTTTTTTTTTAATTCTGACAGACCTAAAAATGGAACGACGCAAGCTCTGAAGCAATTACGAGATGGAAGCTATTGGCTACTGGCTATTGAACTTCTTTTTTCTGGTCTCGTCGTAAGTGTTGTACGTCACCGCGTTCTGGACGGTCGGACTTTGGTTGGACTTTGGGTTGACCATGTGTAGGCAAGACCGCATGAATGGAATTCTGTCAGAGTTCCATCAGAGAAACCTTCGGAGTTTATTCTGATGGCAAAACCGGTAGCGTGTACGCGGCATAACACGTTCCTAAAAAAATAGAGCAGCACAATTCGGAAATCTAAACCAGTGGTGGTCAACCAACTTAAATAAGGAACCTCAAATGCCTTAATGTAATGCTACAGAAAGCTATCAGAGACTTCAGACAAGTAAGAGGCAATCATTGGACACTGTAGACATGCTGCAAAAGATGGTCAGAGAATATGGGCATGCTGCAAGGGATGGTCAAAGACTATAGGCATGCTGCAAGAGATGGTCAAAGACTATAGGCATGCTGCAAGAGATGGTCAAAGACTATAGGCATGCTGCAAGAGATGGTTGGAGAATATAGACATGCTACAAAAGATGGTCAGAGACTATAGGTATGCTACAAGAGATCAACAAAGGTAAGGAAGATAGCTGCTTAAACGTACAGACTTCTTGGAATTGAAAGGACCCGTGCTCTGTCTGAAGTGTCTCCACATTTTAACAGTAGTCTATGCAACAAAGTAAAGCCGACAACCAAGCATGATGATGCTTGGTTGCCGGCTTTACTTTGTTGAATGCTGCAAGAGATGGTCAGAGACTATAAGCATACAACAAGAGATGGTCAAAGACTATAAGCATGCTGAAAGAGATGACAAGGGACAAAAGGCATTCTGCACATAATCAGAAACCATAGTCATACTACAGGAGATAGTGTGAGACAATAGGCACATTTACCACAAGAGATGGTCAGAGACTATAAACAAGCTACACGAGATGGTCAGAGACAATAGGCACATCACAGCAGATAGAGACTATAGGAATGTTGCAAGAAATGGTGAGAGTCTATAGGAATACTGCAAAAGATAGTCAGAGAATGTAGGCACACTGGAAGTAAAGGCAAAAAACAAAAAAAAACAAAAACAAAACATAAAAAAAACATAAAAGAGAAAAATGGATGATCAGCACAGAAAAAAATAAGATTGCCTGAAAGAAAAATGCAAAACCAACCAGTCCAAAGAATTTTTTTCTATAATGCCGCGTACACACACGCCGGACTTGCCAACAGGCTAAACTCCTTCGGCATTTCCGACGGAAAGATTTAGGACATGTTCTATATCTGAGTCCGTCGGAAATGCCGACAGAAAAAGTCAGATTGGGCATTCACACGGTCGGAATGTCCGACCGAAAGCTCCCATCGGACTTTTTCTGTCGGGAAGTCAGGCCGTGTGTACCCGGCATTACTGGCTTGAATACAAAGCTAGTCCCAACGCGTTTCTCCCAGACAGGGCTTCCTTAAGGAAACCGTGGGGATTATGTTCTATGAATCCATGTCTAATAGTAATCAGGTCTAAAACACTAACCAAAGCACATTAAAATCTATCCATCTATATATGGGAAACAACCCTCGTCAGCATAAACCACACTCTTGTAGAAAGCAGCCCTTCAGAGCCTAAAAGGACACTTGTGCTGGTGTTGTCAAAAGGGTTTTGACTCTCACAGAATACCACTACATCAAACAAGTCCAGGGTCCAGTATTGCCTGGAACTTTAAGCCTTTCTCCCCTATACAGCTAGTTGTAATGTAGCGTGTGAGCAGTGAATACCAACTGAAACATTACCATATGCTTTATATTGTTATTCTCTTACAGTTCTAAATATACAGTCATAACATCTAAGTAAAATACAGCTGGATAATGGACCTGAACATGGGGATAAAAGACATAATGATCAGAAAATAGGTACAGGCGTCTGTAGGAGTTATGAGTCACTTGTTTTCTTCCAAGGGAACATTACTTCTATAATGGCGGGCTGCAATGAACCACAGTGGGGGCTCCGGATTGGTTCCACTATTAAAAAAACATATCCAGGTGGCAAGAATCACTGTAAAAGTAAACTCACATTATTGGTTCCATTTATTGTGTACTAAATTGGGGAATTTTTTTTTTTTTTTTTATTCTCCTATACATACAGACGTACACTATATTGCTAAAAGAATTGGAAAGCCTGCCTTTACACACACATGAACTTTAATAGCACCCCAGTCTTAGTCCATAGAGTTCAATATTGAGTTGGCCCACCTTTTGCAGCTATAACAGCTTCAACTCTTCTGGGAAGGCTGTCCACAAGGTTTAGGAGTGTGTCTATGGGAATGTTTGACCATTCTTCCATGAAGCATATTTGTGAGGTCAGGCACTGATGTGGACGAGAAAGCCTGGCTCACAGTCTCTGATCGAATTGATCCCAAAAGTGTTCTATTGGGTTGAGGTCAGGACTCTGTGCAGGCTGGTCAAGTTCCTTCACCCCAAACTCGCTCATCCATGTCTTTATAGACCTTGCTTTGTGCACTGATCCAAATCATTTTGTGGAGGGGGGATTATGGTGTGGGGTTGTTTTTAAGGGGTTGGGTTTGGCCCCTTAGTTCCAGTGAAGGGAACACTTAAGACGTCAGCATACCAAGACATTTTGGACACTTTCATGTTCCCAATTTTGTGGGAACAGTTAGGGATGGCCCCTTCCTGTTCCAACATGACTGCCTCATCCAGGTTCAAGCATGGCTCCCCAAGGGGAAGCCCTACACCTGGTCATTCTGTGAATGACCTCCAGTGATATGCGACGAGTGTCTCCCGGGGGGCTGCTGGGGCAGGACACATGACCCTGCCCCCCACTGCTAGGGCAGGGTCATCAGAAAAACAAAAACAGAAAGGCCCCCAAGAAAAAAAATGTCCTAATATTAGCACACAATGTGCAAGCTCTCAGCACACAACCACAGTCCTCTATGGACACATATGAGCTGGCTATGCTGGCTATGACCCTTTGTAATCATCCTAGGCTGAGATTGATAGTTCTGTATTCACTTGGTATTTCCTAAACCTATTATTGCAATTTTTTAGAGCTAGAGTATACAATAAGTATGGGATGTGAATACTTTTGTGTCCCTGGTTAACCAATTGTTGGCAATGGTGTGGGCTGGGAGAGGATATAAATATTTAGGTGTGACTTTAGGACGTTTTATTCCCTTAGGCTCCTGCCTGGGGGAGGATGTTTGTTAGATGTTTTGTCCTTCTAGGTCTGCTGCCACCCATGTACTTGTGAGTCAAGGCCTGAGTCTATTGCTAGGGCTTACAATACCCTGCTGGAAGTGACTTTTCCAAGCAAGAGTGAGCCAAACCTGGGAAGAAGCACCAGGGTGGAACTTCAGCCACAGGTCCCTCAAAAACTGGAATTTGGTTTGACTTTACAGGAAGTCTGGTGTCTCGCCTAAGGTGTTTACTACTACTTTACCCACTCTCTAGCCAGGCATTCAAGTTTACAGGATGCCAGGTTGGCTTAACCCTTTAATGCCACCAAGTGGCCTTTTAAGTGTGTTTTAATGCCCAGGCTTCTACAATATGGGACTGGTTCCCACAGTGGTTATGTGATGAAGAGCCCATCTTGCTGTCAGCTCTGTTAGTGTGCTGGGAGCACACGTTGAGACACCCTCAGCACACAGCCTCAGGCCACCATGGACACAGATGTGCAACAGCATTAAAGCCCTTTTACTTTCTGCTCCATACATTTACGTTACACGAACAGCAAGAGCTAAACGTTCTTTACCAGTGAAAGCTGAAAGTTTAATTTCTGTTAAACTACTAGAGTCTTCTGTCCCCCTAAGGGTTTCTTGTGCCCTAAACCTCATTCCTTCAGAGTTGTCCAATTATCCTTCTTCAAGCAAAAGATCAACAGGGTTGGTAAGTGCTTTGGGGCAGATGTGGAACTGTCTAACCTTAGCCAGGCTAGAAGTGCCCGATGCAACCAGCGGCTCATTCTGGGGTTATCGCTATACTAATATACAAACTGATCTAGAATGAAAAATATAAGACATTTTATTTTCTCCTAAAAATAGTTATCAAATTTTTTTATAGATAATTTGGTTCATATCATACCTAGGTGCATTAAAACATCATTACTATATACAACACCAAAGATCTTGCTGTCTTTGTCATCACAGGAAGCTCTCCCTTCACTACCTGTCCCGGTGACACCAGAACCAAGAGTGAGAGGCTGCGAGTGTCACCTACCTGTATGAGGATCACCAAATGATGTGGGTGGCCTCTTGAACAATTCCTGGAAGTTGATACAGGGTCTACAAAGACATTGAAAGAGAAAGGTGCCAGGGAACTGGAATTGAAAACTGGAACTTGGGTGTGTATTACAAGTACAACTGGTAGTACATCTAGGATACACCAAGGTCAGGTTTGAGTGAAGTCGGATCACAAGCCAGGTTCAGTAACAGCCAATCAGGAAGACACCAAATCGCAGGCAGAATCAAAGTCAGGAATAAGCAGAGGTTCATAACATGCAGGCAGTGAGATACCAAGTTGATAAGCAGAATCTTGATCAGAAGTCCAGGCTTAGGTCAGCGATGGAGGTGAGCAACAATCGTAGGCAGACAAGGAGAATCCAAATAGCAAGTCAGGTGAAATCTGGGTCATTAACAAGGTCAAGCACAAGTTTCAGGATTAGGAACCACAGGCGTACAGACTGAAAGGCCATTCAGCAATGATCCTCTGAAGAAGTCAGATTAAAACACGTAGCCCACTAGGTGCCAATGTCTGTGGTGTATGCGCCCTCACTAATGCTAATGTATGTGTAGCTGGGTTTCGAAGTTCTTGGTGGCTGGCATGATGTTCCTGACAAAGGGTGTACCCTACTGAAAAATTATCTTTATATCCTGTCTCAGTCGCCAACAGAAAGATATAATTTATCACTTCTTGATATCCTGTTGGAGAGTCCTTATGCAAACGCGCTGTTTGCTGCTTTTCCTTGGCAGCAGTGGAACTGGTGATTGTGGTGGTATTCATCGTGTGAATCAGATATGCCCCGTACACTCGGTCAGATTTTCCGACGGAAAATGTGTGATAGGACCTTGTTGTCGGAAATTCCGATCGTGTGTAGGCTCCATCACACATTTTCCATTGGATTTTCCGACACACAAAGTGCAGGATATAAAATTTTCCGACGACAAAATCCGTTGTCGGAAATTCCGATCGTGTGTACACAAATCCGACGGACAAAGTGCCATGCATGCTCAGAATAAATAAAGAGATGAAAGCTATTGGCCACTGCCCCGTTTAGAGTCCCAACGTACGTGTTTTACGTCACCGCGTTTAGAACGATCGGATTTTCCGACAACTTTGTGTGACCGTGTGTATGCAAGACAAGTTTGAGCCAACATCCGTCGGAAAAAATCCTAGGATTTTGTTGTCGGAATGTCCGAACGAAGTCCGACGGTGTGTACGGGGCATTAAAGGTGGAAGCTTCTACACACCAGGGTGGACTTATACATAGTTACATAGTTACATAGTAGGTGAGGTTGAAAAAAGACACAAGTCCATCAAGTCCAACCTATGTGTGATTATGGACTTTATTCACTAAATTTCATTTTATTTTAGTGGTTTTGATTTGATTTATGTTATTCACTTACTGGATTTTAGTGTAGATTTATTTGATAATATTTGTTTATAAATAGGCTCTGCACATTCATTTATATTACATGTTGTAATTATGTAGGCATTTGTACACTATATACATATATACTGTATTTATACTGTAAATATGTTGTATAAAATCAATATACTTATACAGTATACTGTTTGTGTATATATATATATATATATATATATATATATATATATATGTACAGTATACATAGGTGTGTTGATTTTAGAATATCTCTGAATATCTTGGATTTGGTACAATATTCAACAACGTATCATCAGCATTGTGACGCTCCTCAGCAAATAACTATGATCTGTAGCGCCATTTCTGCTGCGTGGAGTAACCATTCTCTAACATGTGATTTCCTACAGTAACCTCAGATTGCTGAAAGCGCCAATAACACTTTGTGCTGCAGAACAGCAGGCGATGTGCTAGGGGTATAATCACAATTGTTTCGATGTACTTCTATTTCGGCAGAACAACCCAACATTAGTTCCAATGGTGCTTTTGTAGTTTTAGAAGGCTGCGATCAAAGTGATCCAGCCGAAAAATAATTCTTTTGAGTTTAAAAATATAAAAGCATAGAATTTAGAGAGTCGTACCATTTTACTTGTAAGAGCCTGTGTAGTGAATGATTTTGTTTCAGTAAATTCTGATTTCCTTCTTGGTTAGGTAAAATAAAACTTGGCTTGATTACCTACACCAGGCTTTCTTGATCAAGGTTCCATGGAACCCTAGCGTTCCTACAGAGGTTGCTAGGGGTTCCTTGGGCAAGGAGCTATTTCTGCCTCTTAGATAAGTTACCACTAAAACCAGTGATATTTTTAGCTATCTGTAAGAGGCATAGGTGTGCGCAGCCTATTGGATTAGGGTCTATTGGATTAGGGTGTGCACCTCAAATGTAATAAAACATGGACAGTGTTAGTAGAGCAGGGGACTTGTCAGTAGGGCAGAGGTTGGTTTCCGTAGGGCAGTTTTCACCACACGGGGTGATTAGGGTGTGCTCAGGCACACCCGGCACACCCCCTGCACACGCCTATAGTAAGAGGGAAAAATTATTCCCACTGACCACAAATGTAGGGAGAATTCTTCTCATTGACCACAAATGAAGAGAACAATCCTCCCACTGACCACACCAGTTCTTCTTCTTGACCATAACACTCATTTACAGTGAATTAAGGGTTCCCTTAGACCAGAAAAAGTGTTTCTCTCTATTAAAAAGGTTGCAAAAGGCTGACCTACACACCCAGAAATGGCACTCTGTAAGAATATATAGAAATGCACTTTGTAAAGGGGAACCAGGTAGGAAAAAATGGACCAGTGATGGGGCTGGAACTTTCTGTTTGGCACAAGAAAAGAATAAAGGCCAGTCATTTGGCCAGACTCTTAAAGAGGATCTGCTATAGAGATTGTGCCCATAAAAGGCAAGGAAAGGACAAAGGACCACACTTCCTTATATCAAAGATGTCTGCCCGTTGATTGGTAAATTCAAAATGACACTAAACTCTAGTTTAAAACAAATTCCAAATCTCCAAATTCCTTTTTTTTTTGCTGCTATGACCAAACTTCCTGTTAGAGCAGGGGTCTCCAAATTTTCTAATCAAAGGGCCAGTTTACTGTCCTTCAGGCTTTGGGGGGGGGGGGGGGGGGGGGGGGGGCGGATTGTGGGATGTGGGAATAGAAAATAATCCCAGCATCAGTGCCCCATCATTGTTTTAATGGGTGGACTAATGCCCCATTGTGGATATCAATGAGAAGAAGTGTCCCGTTGATGGTATGAGCAGGGGGAATAGTGCCCCATAATTGGTGTCAGCTGTTGGAATAGTGCCCCAAGGGCCAAATAAAAACAAGCAAAGGGCCACATCCAGCCCCTGGGCTACAGTTTTGGAGACCACTGCGTTAGAGGGTGGCTACATTCGTTCTCCAAGATTTCATTGTATATAGAAATGTAGCCAGCCTCTCTTGCTCGTTCCTAAGATAGACTATGAGCTATGGGATTTGTACTGTGCATAGAGCAGTACATTTGACCCCAACTAATGTGCACGGCTCATTCCGAACAAACAGAAGTTAGAGGGGAAGAAGAGGTTTTGGAGCTCACAAAGGATGTTACAAGGAAGCAGAAAAACACAATAACAGTTTAATGAAAAATATATTACAGGGTCATTAAGTGGTGGATTTGTATGGATTATTTTTGGAGAATAGGGATACCATTTAGAGTCACTTTAATAATAAGTGAGGTAATGATCAAGAAGCAACAAGGGATTTGGGGAAAGCAGAGATCTACAGAATAAATGAAACAGAAGCAGGGAGATCCTAGTACTGCAGGTCCTCAGGTACAGCTTCCTCTTCATCAAAAAAAAGAACAGTGAATCTGGTGAATCTTAACAGTCAGAGGCAGCAGTGCCTTAGATAATCTCATACAGCTATGTGGTGCCTCGGCACAGGAAATGCACTTCTGAATTATAGGAGAAATTTGAGATAAAAGGTAAAAATTTTAAAGTATTGGTTGGGCTCAGTTGACGTTTATAGATGTTCTAAAGTTCAGGTCTACCCTAAAGCGGAGTTCTAGCCATTTTTGTGTTTATTAAAAGTCAGCAGCTACAAAAAGTGTAGGTGCTGACTTTTAATAAACACACACTCACCTGTCCCACAGTCCAGCGTTGCGGCCGCCCAAAGCCTCGGTTCTCTCCCTGTCCTCTATGTGGTTTCGGCATCACAACTGTGGGCACCCGGCTGTGACAGCTTGCGGCTTCACGGCCGGGTGTGCACTGCGCATTCGTGAGTCACGCTGCGTGTCCTGAATGGCTGGGCAATCTTCTGGGACCTGTGACACTCCCAGAAGATTGCAGGGAGGGAGGGGCCACCTAGGCAGCCTGAGTGGAAGTGGGAGCTGGGTACCTGGCAAAACTAGGTACCCCCCCCCAAAAAAAAAAAAAAATGACATGCCAAATGTGGCATGTCAGGGGGTCAGGATTCCTTAAAGTGGAAGTTCTACTTTTGGGTGAACCTATGGTACTATAGAAATCAAATCAAATAAAAAATAGAGTTCTAGCTAGTTGTTTTGCATCCAGATAAATGTATGAAGGAATTGGACTTTACTTAAAGAGGAGCTACAGTCTCCTACACATTTATTGAACATATCCCTGTTATCCTTATAAAATCGCTGGATTTAGTTTAGATATTGTCAATAATAAAATTATATTCCTTACTTGCCAAAAGTCCTGTTTACTGGCCCCTGTAGACATCCTGGTGGCGGTCATCTTATCTGTGGGTGTCAGTGAGTCCCAGGATTTAGTGCAGCTGGCTTCCCAGCATGCACTTTTCCTGTCTGGAAAATCGCAATATTAGATACTTAGGCTCCATTCACATTTGTGTAACTTGTCATGCAACTATGGACATCAAAGTTGCATGACAAGTCGTTCCCCAAGTTTTCCAATGATACCCACTCATATATGCGCGACTTAAAGTTGCAGCAACTTCAAAGTAGTTCATGCACTACTTTGGTCTGACTTGCATGCAACTTGAGGGCCATAGACTTCAATGTTAACCCTCAGAAGTTGCATGAAAGTTGTACCTGAATGTTTTTTTTTTCTTTTTTTCCAAATACCTGAATGTTATACAAAGCAACTTGTGTGCAACAGTTGTCCATTATCACCTGTCAAAGCCAAAGTCGTACCCAAAGCCAAAGTCGTACCCAAGTTGCACCCATCCAAAGTTGCGTCAAAGTTGCACCAAAGTTTGGGGTCGTACATGTGTGAATAGAGCCTTATGCTGCGTACACACGACCGGACTTTGCGGCATACTTGGTCCGGCGGACCGGAGTCCGTCGGACAATTCAATCGTGTGGGGGCTCCAGCAGACTTTTTTTCCCCAAAAGTTCGACGGACCTAGAAATGAAACATGTTTCAAATCTTTCCGACGGACTCGAGTCCGGTCGAAAAGTCTGCTCGTCTGTATGCTAGTCCGATGGACAAAAACTGACGCTAGGGCAGCTATTACCTACTGGCTATGAACTTCCTTGTTTTAGTCCGGTCGTACGTCATCACGTACGAATCCGTCGGAGTTTGGTTGATCGTGTGTAGGCAAGTCCGGTCATTCGGAAAGTCCGTTGCAAAGTCCGTCAAAAAGTCCACCAGACAAAGTCTGCCGTAAAGTCCGCTCGTGTGTACGCGGCATTAGGCTACCGGAAGACACCTGGGATAAATGGCGCTGATATCCCAGGAGTCAACAGAACATCCCAATGATGTAACCTCCTAAGTGGCCATGACCGGAAGTGCCAGGAACAATTAAAGAACAAAGGTACTTATAAAGATTATAAAATATTTATAATATTAATTTATTAATGTCCTACGGGTAGGCTATATAATGAGCATAACTTGAAAATATGGATTAAGGTCCACTTTAACCTTAATACTCAAAGCCCCCTCCCCTCCTAATCTCCACCCTTTTAAGGCCTGGTTCACACCTATTAAGGTTGCAGTTTGCATATTGCAGGTGCATTTTGGGTTTTCCAATGCACATGTTTTTTTAAATGTATTTTTGTATTCTTTTTATTGAATTTAGAAGGTGAAAGTTACACAACAAAGCCTATTGGGCATACCCAGGCCTGGAATTAGAAAACAAGGTGACAAGAAAACAAAAACATGAAAAAACGTGGTGGTTGGTAACCAAGGCCTAAGGTGACCTCATTCAAGGTAGCTGGAAGGTGCGAAGTAGACATCTTAAGACTTTCTCCCTGTGCACATAACCAAGAAAGAAAGGTACCCAAAAGCAAAACAATACATACTATGGAGGCGTTGCTGATGACCCGACAGTATCCCTGGACTCTGTCCAAATATCCCACACCTTGGAGAATTTTTTTGGGCATCCCCTAGATTCGTAGGTAAATTTATACAACGGGACCATTTTGTTGACAACAGACAGACCGCCTAATACAATTTAAGATTCTTCATACGCCTCAAAGGTAACATAAGATTTAAGATTTATCCCTCACACTTCTCACAATGTTGGTGCTGTACGGCAGATCCTGCCACGTTCCTGCATGCGTTTTGGGAGTGTCCGGGTATAAAATTATTCTGGTCTGCAGTTTCTCAATGTATCTGCACGGTCACCACCATTGCTGTACCATTATCAATTGACGTCTGTATTTTAGGTCTTGTTTATTTACTAGCTACCTCTAGGGCTTTTTCAATACGCATTTTTGATCCATTGAAGTCTCTGGAACCAAATGCTGGAAAAAAGTCCCTGGCCCTTTCCATAAAATGCACAGATGTGAACGTGACCCATAGGAAACCATGTTACATGGACTGTAGTGTGTTTCCGCAAAACTGAAAACGCAAAAAAAAAAAGTGCATAGGCGTGAACCAGGCCTTACACACCACAGTCTAATCATATTAGGCATGTGTGGCACTGGTGAGAAATGGTGGTCCTACCTGCTGTCAGAAAGAGCTTTTTCAGTAATGCCCCGTACACACGATCCGACATTCCGACAACAAAATCCTGGATTTTTTTCCGACGGATGTTGGCTCAAACTTGTCTTGCATACGCACGGTCACAAAAATGGTGTCAGAAATTCCGAACGTCAAGAACGCGGTGATGTACAACACGTATGACGAGCCGAGAAAAATGAAGTTCAATAGCCAGTGAGGCTCTTCTGCTTGATTCCGAGCATGCGTGGAATTTTGTGCGTCGGAATTGTGTACACACGGTCGGAATTTACGATCTATGAAACTTACGATTTACGAAAGAACTGATTTTGTTGTCGGAAAATTTGAGATCCAGCTCTCAAATTTTTGTTCTCAGAAATTCCAACAGAAAATGTCCGATGGAGCCTACACGCGGCCCGAACATTTGTTGTCGGAAATTCCGACCGTGTGTACGAGGCATAACGGTGCAAGATTTGTGGTAAGAAACCATAGGCTAAAGCCTAGGGCAGGGGCATTGAACTAAAATTCAGAACGCCCTCATATCTGGATGAAGTGAGTATTTTTTCTTAGCTTCCATTGGCTGAATGGGAAGACGGAGGAGCACAGAAAATTTGAGCATGTGCTTCAGGGGAGGCCTACATTAAGGTGCACCTGTTGCTTTGTACTGCATGGACAAAGCACACATGGAAACAAATGTATCTTGAAAGCGCAGTCGTGATCCGCCATCAAAATGTCTCTATCCACTGCTAAAGATATGTTTGTTATTGAGATGTTAATAACGCTTAATTGCTAATTACCAGTATGTTCTAACTCTCAGAATGTGTTTGACAGCTTTAGAAAAAATAATCTGTCTACTATTGTTATTGAGATGGCACAAACTAAAAAAAAAAAAATGTTTTTTTTTTTTTTGCCCCGTCGTTTAATTTACTAAATTATAGATTCTATTTCAATGTCAGAAAGCTTTTATTTACCATATTAGTAAATGCAGTCATGTTAAAGATTTTTTTTTTGTTCCCTTTAGCCGCTTCACCCCCGGAAGATTTTACCCCCTTCCTGATCAGAGCACTTTTTGCGATACGGCACTGCATCGCTTTAACTAACAAATGCGCGGTTGTGCGACATTGCACCCTAACAAAATTGACGTCCTTTTTTTCCCACAAATAGAGCTTTCTTTTGGTGGTATTTGATCACCTCTGCGGTTTTTATTTTTTGCGCTATAAACAAAAAAAAGAGCGACAATTTTGAAAAAAAAAAGCAATATTTTTTACTTTTTGCTATAATAAATATCCCCCAAAAATATATAAAAAAAAAAGCTATTTTTTTCCTCAATTTAGGCCGATATGTATTCTTCTACATATTTTTGGTAAAAAAAAAATTGCAATAAGCATATATTTATTGGTTTGCGCAAAAGTTATAGCATCTACAAAATAGGGGATAGATTTATAGCATTTTTATTATTCATTTTTTTTTTATCAGTAATGGCGGCGATTTTTATCGTGACTGGGACATTATGGCGGACACATCGGACACTTTTGACACTATTTTGGGACCATTGTCATTTATACAGTGATCAGTGCTATAAAATAGCACTGATTACTGTGTAAATGACACTGGCAGGGAAGGGGTTAAACACAAGGGGGTGATGAAGGGGTAAGTGTGTCCTAGGGAGTGATTCTAACTGTTGGGGCATCTCCCCGTTCTGCCGCTCCATGACATGATCGCGGGACACCGGTGGACATCGAGTCAGCGGGTCCCGTGGGCATGGAGCACACGACGGGCGTGCGCCCAAAATGCCGCTTCTTAAAGGGGACGTACCTGTACACCCATTTGCGCAGCCGTGCCATTGTGCCGACGTATATCGCCATGCACTGGTCGGCAAGCGGTGAAAGCTGAACATCATGTTCAAGGAAATATCATCTAAATATAAGTCATGTGTATTCTTGCTTGAATCCAACATGAAACAACTCCTGAACTTTGCCTCTATAAAGGAGCTTCCTGTAATTAAGACCTCTCACTGCTGCTCTCTCTCCTTGTGCGGGGTGGCTGGTCTTGTCTCCGCCTCCTACTGTAGTTTTATGCAGTGGGTGGAGCTTGCTGGACCCCTCCCACAGCTTTGCTCACTGCACAGGCTGTGTGCAGCACAATGATGATGTCACTGCTGCTTTTATCTGAGCTAGCAAAGCCATTTGGTGCCAACAGTTGGTTTATTCTGTTGTAGCTACTGAGGAATAAATCAAAATAAAAGCCATGATTTAGGCCTCCATAGCTGAAACACGTAGGCCATGTGTTTTTTTTTTTTTTTTTGGTTGGTTTTGTTTCATGCAAATAGTTACTATTTAAATAATCTTTACTGAGATGCTGCCTTTTTCTTTTGGATGGTGCACTTATTGTGGTCTACAGAGATTTTCAACCAGAGCACCGGTGATCCTTATTAAGGGGACTGGAGACAGGAGGTAGCAGGGCTGTTTTGTTTTTTTTGTCCATATCTAAATAAAAGTTTTTGTGACAATTTTAAGAATTTTAGTTCTGCTTAGAAAATGAGTCACAGGGGCTGTAGAATGTACTCATAGCATCTATGAGAAAAGGCTTTGGACGAAACGCGTTATATCCTCTTTTGGAATTTGCTATTGCTGTAGTGCAATAATACATCTTCTCATCAAGAAGCTATCGAGTTGCCCGCTTTTGTTTCTCAAAAAAATGCGATAACCTAGAGATCCTCACATATACCTGCAGCATGCAGTCGAGTTATGACTAAGGCCTTATAGGCTGAAACGCATCAACTGATTTTATCTGCATTTACACTGTGGCTTTTCAAGAAAATTACGATTTTTTAAGAGCAACAACTGGAGTGCGGATCATCTTTCCTACATTACTCTACTCAGCCAGCGACTGTGGATCAAGCACCCAGGAGCTCTGCTATCTATGTGTTGTATGGGTAGTAGCCCTGATTTTTCTGTTTGTATTATGGTCGAGTCCCCAGGTGTTCTGATGGGGAAAAGCTATGGGACATCTAGGCATCCAAGCTTGTCGCAGAACCTGCCCCTTGAACATTCCTAGTAGCCCATTATTGTGATGGGACACCTTACTAGTCAATAGGAATGTGGAGGAGGTAGGAAGGGACAGGAAAGTGTTGTCACCATTGGGAGGTGCAGAAGGTCCATAGGCGGCAGGGTTTTTGAGGTTTCCACAGCTATTTATGCAGTCTGAGAACAGCTTGTTCAAGCTCATGAATCTGCAAGCTAGTAATTCCTGACTTCATATACTGAGGTCTCATTGCAATTCCTTAATGAAGCCTAAATGGTTAAACTTAATGTGATAGTAAACCTATTATTTTTAAGCCTTTGTCTTTGGAATACCTTTTAAATGAAATCTTTATTATTGTGTGAAAATAACATGGTGTGGGTGGATTTCTGCCAGTCACAGGCTGTGTTACGCCCCTCCAGCCTGTGTCTTAGAATAAGAGGGTGGTGAAGCCTCCATTAATCTACATGTAATATCCTGCCACCATTGTGTTTTAGCTGGTTAGTGGGTATGGAGGAGGAGGGAGGGAGTGGGCTGTCATTTACCACTGTGTATACGCCCACATGTGTGACTCTATAGTCACACGGGCTGCTCAGATGCGATAGAGAGGAATTTCTCAGTATAGAAATACACTGGAAACTGAGCATGTGCAGAGTTGCCACCGCAGCTGCAAAACCCCTAGCTGCATTGGGGACATGGACAGAAAGGGGAGTTAGAGAGCAGCAGGATCAGCCATGTTTTTTGCAGAATACAGTAAAGGAATCTCATGGTGACTGTGAGAGTATGAACAGAATGTAATACACCAGTTGTTTATGATGTGGGATTAATGACACTTTAATCACTCACTGAGTATGCAGCTCCTTTACCTTTTTGAGACTTGCCTATGTTCCAGTTTAGACTGGTCCCATGACTGCTACTGCAGATTTCCTGTTTCAGGGCAGCTCCTTTCTCTTCCAGCATCCTATGGTAGTCACCCTTGTATGCAGGGACTGGAGTTGTGTCTCCCTACACTGTGTGCATCAATAGAAACACACGGCCCTGTAGCCTAGAAAGGTCAGATACTCCCCTGCACCTCCATCCTCCCCCCCTCCACCCTCCCTTCTCCAAGCTAACAGACTGACTGAAGACTGCACTGTCCACTGTTAACTCTTTCCTTTGAGGACCAGAAGTTTCAGGGAATTATCACTGGGAGAGCAGGAGCTAGCAGCATTGAAAGTTGTAAAATGCAAGGACTGGGGTAAAAAAAAAAAAACACATTGCTTAATGCAGAATGTTTATTCTTTGCGCTCAAAGTATGCTAAACCACTGAGGATTTAATATTGCTTTAATGGACTTACAGTGGAATCTTGGCTTACGAGCATAATCCGTTCCAGGAGAATGCTTGTAATCCAAAGCACTCGCATATCAAAGCGAGTTTCCCCATAGAAGTCAATGGAAACGAAGATAATTCGTTCCACATTGACTTCTATTGCAAGCAATATCGCATGTGGCCAGAGGTGGGGGGGGGGGCGCCGGAGAGACTCGGAAATACCCGGAGACCACTCGGCTGCATTCTGAAAACCTCGGAAAGGGAACTGAGTATTTCCGTGTGTTTCCGAGTATTTCCGAGTATTTCCGAACAGCTCTGAACGGCTCCGAGTGTCACCGGCACCCCCCCGCACCTCTGGCCAAATGCGGTACTGCAGTGTCTTTAATCCTCCTCGTTTTGCGAGACAACACTCGCAAACCGAGTCAGGATTTTTTTTAAAATAATAGCTCGTATTGCGAAAACGCTCATTAACCGCGTTACTCGCAATCCGAGGTTCCACTGTATTGTCTTTTTTCAGCATGACTAACCATGTTGCTATGTTACTTTGTTACTTCTTATGCACACCCCCGAGTCATCAAAGGGAAATTGCACCTTGTTTCCATCCTTTCTCCAGTCTACAGGAGGTATGGCACTCAGACTGCTGTAGGTTTGAAGGACAAAGGCTGCACAGTTGAGAATAATTGGCATAAGGCTGCAATCTCAGAAGCACAATGAAAGCCCTGCTTGATCTGGATGCAAAAAAAAATACCCATAGGGTGTTGATAGAACACATTAGGTGTAATTTCTGCCTTTTTTTCACAGTAGCGGTGACTCACGGGCTGCGTTATCAGATCACCGAATGCTTTTACCTGCCAAGATTTGTGTACGCCTGACAATGTCTTGTGTATTATCAGAGACAAGAGTGCATTATGTTTGTTTTTCCCTGTCTAGGTGATGAGCTGATAATACCATGTCTGAAGTACAAGCGACCTTAGAGTTCTCGGTGGAGCTTCATAAATTCCATAATGTGGACTTATTCCAGAGAGGGTGAGTAAATCATTCAATATCCATGTACTGTATGCAGAAAAAGAGACTTGCTACATTGTTGCTTTTGTTTGTGTTGATCAGTGCATAGGCGTGCACAGAGAGGTGTGCCAGACGTGCCTGGGCACACCCAAATCGCTCTGTTTGGTGCAGATTCCCCCTACTGCCCGGGATACCCCCCCCCCTGTTTTGCACGGCCCCCACCGCCGTGCTGCTGGCTTCTTTCCTCCCCCCCCCCACCCCTGCTGCTGCGGGGTAGACATGAGTTTTGTTTTGTTTCGATTTGTTTTGTTTCGATTAGTTAATCTAGTTATATCATTAAATTTAGTTGAATCGTTCAATTTGTATTCGGAATTTGTCATTTTTTTTTAACTTTCTTAGAATGTACTGATTTTTTTCAATTCAAAACGTTCAAATCGAAACATTTCGAATTAGTGAAATCTAAAATGTTATTTTTTTTTCCGATTCGAATGCAGCAAAGTGATCAAACAAAAGAAAAATCTTCATCAAATGATTACAAGGTCTCTTTAACCACTTCAGCCCCGGAAGAATTTACCCCCTTCCTGGCCAGAGCATTTTTTTGCGATACGTCGCTTTAACTGACAATTGCGCGATCGTACGACGTTGCACCCAAACAAAATTGATGTACTTTTTTCCCCACAAATAGAGCTTTCTTTTGGTTATATTTGATCACCTCTGCGATTTTTATTTTTTGCGCTATAAACAAAAAAAGAGCGACAATTTTTAAAAAAAAGCAATATTTTTTACTTTTTTCTATAATAAATATCCCCCAAAAATATATAAAAAACAAATTTTTTCCTCAGTTTAGGCCGATATGTATTCTTCTACATATTTTTGGTATTAAAAAAATCACAATAAGCGTATATTGATTGGGTTGCGCAAAAGTTATAGCGTCTACAAAATAGAGTATAGATTTATGGCATTTTTATTATTATTATTTTTTTTTTTGGAGTAATGGAGGCGATCTGCGATTTTTATCATGACCGCGACAATATGGCAGACACATCAGACATTTTTGACACTATTTTGGGACCATTGTCATTTATACAGCGATTAGTGCTATAAAAATGCACTGATTACTGTGTAAATGACACTGGCAGGGAAGGGGTTAAACACTAGGGGGCGATTAAGGGGTTAAGTGTGTCCTAGGGAGTGATTCTAACTGTGGGGGGAGGGGCTACCTAAGACATGACAGCGATCACTGCTCCCGATGACAGGGAGCAGTGATCTCTATCCTGTCACAAGGCAGACGGGGAAATGCCTTGTTTACATAGACATCTCCTCGTTCTGCCTCTCCGTGACTCGATCGCGGGACACTGGCAGACATCGAGTCCGTGGGTCCCGCTGGCACGGAGCATGTGGCGGGTGCGCATGCGCCAACACCTGCACGTCTTAAAGGGGACGTACCTGTACGCCCATTGGCACAGCCGTGCCATTGTACCGACGTATATCGGCGTGCACTGGTCGGCAAGCGATTAAATCACTTTTGGGTTAACAAAAACAGCATTATTTCGCAATGGTACTCTAATAACACACACAGTCTGTGATTTCAGAAACATGTTGGAATGAATGGAATTCAATGTAAAATTCGATTCAATTTGAATTTGAATCTCGGAAATGCAAATTTCGTTATGTTATTGCGGAGCAATCTCTAAACTTCTTTTATACTGTAATTCAGGTATTCGGATATATCTGAATCTCCGAATAACAAAACATTTGTCTGAATATTAATTTGGAACTAAATGAACCGCATATGCCTACTACGGGGGATGTTTCAGGATGGAGAGTGGAGGAAGGGGCCAATCAATATGTTGTTTACCGACCCCTTCCTTTTTTAAATGAACACAGTGAACACACTAAACAGGTGCAATTTGTTTCGTTCAGAATTCGTTTTGTTTAACAAATTTTGACAAATTCATTCATTTGGAAATATCCAAACTAACGAAACCTATGCAACAAATTTTTCCGAATATTCGTGATTTTGAATATTCGAAAATTCGTAAATTTGAGTTAACAAAATTTTTCGAATTCGGAAATTCTAAATTAGAAACTCTGAAAATCCGAAAACCCGAAAATTCGGAAATCCGAAAATCCGAAAAATTTGAAAATCTGAAAATAAGAAAAAAACGCATAAGAACGAAAATCCGAAAATTTTAAAATCTGAAATAATAACTAACTAATAATAACTTAACTATTACTAACTATTAAATTATAGGTATTGGAATTTCCTTTTAAACTTGGCTGTTAGAGAACGTAACGAATATGAATTTATCCGAAGTTACAAATGATCTGAAATAACGAATGCCGTATCTAAACGAAAGGAATGTAACAAATTAAAAATAATTTAAAAAAATAAGTTTTTAATAATAATAAAAACTTTTTATTATTATTATTATTAGGGCTGTTACTGATTAAAATTTTCGTGTTCGATTAATCGATTTTTTTTTAAATCGAATTATCGACTAATTTTGATTAATTATAAGGCACATACAGATCCAACTACTTTTAGCTGATCTCCTTGCATTGCAACTCTGCATTAGTCAGTGGTAAACGTGGTATACACTATATACAATCACCCGACACTAGTTAGTTTCCACAATCCATGCCTTAACTTCACAATTCACACAAATACGTTTTAAATTCAAACTGTAGCACTGACGTAAGTCATTTTTTAAATTAAACTTTAAGAAAAACGTAGAAAGTTAGTTTAACTTTCATTATAAAACGTATCTAGTATATTTCAACGGCCGAAGTCGGACATAGCGGGGCATGGCTAGGACGTCACATGTCAATCAAAAGCAAGCGCCGCCGTCATGGCAACAGCAGAAGCCGATCCACACGGCTAATATTACAGCTTATCAGCCTCTAAGGACAACAATGTTAAAAACGGAGGTTATCAAATTTGCCTACACTTAGCTCACTGAATGACCTCAGCTAACCACATCCATATTACCATCACTGTCGAGGCTGTCCGGTGACGTCACCGGACTCCTCCCCCCTTCCCTTCGTTAGCAGACGGAGGCACTTGGGGGAGGGGGGAGGATTCCAGTGACGTCGATGTCCGTGACGTCAACAGATCTCCGACGGAACTCCCTGAAGACCCGGAAGCCGGCGGAGGGGTGAGTACCGATCAAAAGAATTTAGATCGATCAAAAAAATTAACGATTAATCGAGGAATTAATCGTTAATCTCCCCATCCCTAATTATTATTAATAATTCATTCCGTTCAATTTGTTTAGATGCGGCATTTGTTATTTTCGGATAAATCGTAACTTCGGATAAATTCGTATTTGTTACGTTGACTAACAGCCAAATTTGAAAGGAAATTCCAATGCCTATAAATTAATAGTTAGTTATTTTTAGTTAGCTGGTTATTATTTCAAATCGCTCCGCTGATCACTGATTGAGATAAAGGGCCATTCACAGCCGGCCCTTTACCACGTGATTAGCTGTCACCAAATGACAGCTGATTGCGGAAGTAAACAGAAGCTGGTTATCAGCCGGTTTTCTTCTTTACTCTGCCACGTGAAGAAAAGAAGAAAGGCATTAACTGGCTTAAGGGGAGCATCGGGGCAAGATTTGTGAAATGGCTCATGACTCTAACCATCGGCCTGTACAATAATCACTACAGGTCATATGGAGAAATAGAGAAGATGACTCTACCTAACATGAACAACTTAAATGGGGTTCTAATCTATTCCGACTTTAAAACAAAAGAAAAAAGTTGCTAAACAGGAGCAGGCATGCAATTCTTAATTAACGGGCAACTTCAGGCAATTCGTCATAAAGTGGGGAAGGGCTTTTGTTGCTCATTTTGATGTAGGGAAGATTTCTCTTCTTTCCTGGAGGCCATACAAGAAACAAGAGGGAAACAGGCCTGCAGAAACAGGCCTACAGAATCAGGCCTACAGAAACAGGCCTACAGAAACAGGCCTACAGAGGCAATGATAGAGGTTCTAACCATCCCTAACCCTCTCCAAAACTTAAAGTATAACTAAAGGCAAAACTTTTTGTTTTAGTTTTAGAGTAGAGAGGGATTAGAACACCTGTCAGTTTTTATTGCTGTCTATGCCCCCATTAGGGAGATTCTCCCTTTCTATTTGCCCCATTTACCATTGAAAGTGAAAGAAAATCCCCAATTTTGGGTTGTCCCCAGAAAAGTAATAGAGGGGAGACTAGTTCTGGTGACCTGCAGGTGCCCAAGGAATTCCCTTAATTTGCAGGGATTTCCTCTTAATTCCTGTTTGGCTATGGGACAGGAAGTGAAGGGAAATCTCCTCAATGGGACATAGTTAGTGAACAAAAAAAAAACCCCTCCCTTACTCTATCCAAAATGAAAAAAAAAAAATAATTGCTCATAGTTCTACTAAACTTAAATCTACTCCCACCCCTATTCTATATCTATGCTATCTACCCTGTGAAGGGAAAGATCTCTATACCGACCTATTCCGAAGTTGCTCCGGTCTGGTCACATGATCGATTCCCAGTGCTGGCTTCAGTGCAGAGGAGGGACAGCCAACAACGGATGCCTCATGGTAAGCCTATGAGTGGCGTCATTGCCAAGGCTCTGCAGCCTTTGTCAGTGGTCTCTTCTCTTTACTGAAGCCGGCGCTGGAGAGATCATGTGACCGGACCAAAGTGACCTCAGAATAGGTCTGTATAGAGATCTTTCCCTTAACAGGGTATAAACAACTTTCCTTTACAGGGTAGATAGAAAAGGCTTAGAATGGGGGTGGGAGTAGACTTAAAGTGGTTTTAAAGTCAGAAGGTTTTTTTACCTGACTGCATTCTATGCATTAACCTACATAGGATGGACTTGATGGACGTATTTTTTCAACCTCACCTACTATGTCCCCATACCTCCCAACTTTTTGAGATGGGAATGAGGGACACCTATCAGCAAAAGTATGCAGGCATAGGACATACCCCTTGCCCCGCCCTCTTAAAAGAGAATTGCACAAAAAAACAAGATGGGTAAACCCAGAAGTGCTTTTTTTTACCACTACTATTCCTTTATATTGGCTTTTGGAATTTACAAATGCAGCAATTTAGAAATCGGATGAAAGGTTTAGTGCTGGAAAACACTTTTTGATAGATAAAAAGTAAATTTTTTATACATCTATAAAGATCAGACCAAAATGAGGGACAAATGAGGAGGAATGAGGGACAGAGGGACATTGCTTCAAATCAGGGACAGTCCCTCGAAATCAGGGACAGTTGGGGGCTATATGTAACTATGTATGAATTTTTTTGTATAGTGTTAAAGATGACATTAGGGGATCAACTCCAGAGATAAAACGATAATTCTCCCGCTCTACAAGACTCTGGTCCGGCCGCACCTGGAGTATGCTGTCCAGTTCTGGGCACCAGTCCTCAGGAAGGATGTACTGGAAATGGAGCGAGTACAAAGAAGGACAACAAAGCTAATAAAGGGTCTGGAGGATCTTAGTTATGAGGAAAGGTTGCGAGCACTGAACTTATTCTCTCTGGAGAAGAGACGCTTGAGAGGGGATATGATTTCAATTTACAAATACTGTACTGGTGACCCCACAATAGGGATAAAACTTTTTCGCAGAAGGGAGTTTAAACAAGACTCATGGCCACTCATTAAAAATTAGAAGAAAAAAGGTTTAACCTTAAACTACGTAGAGGGTTCTTTACTATAAGAGCGACAAGGATGTGGAATTCCCTTCCACAGGCGGTGGTCTCAGCGGGGAGCATCGATAGTTTCAAGAAACTATTAGATAAGCACCTGAACGACCGCAACATACAGACATATAATCACACACATAGGTTGGACTTGATGGACGTGTGCTCTTTTTCAACCTCACCTACTATGTAACTAGTTAACTAATGTTACGCTGAGTAAATAGATACCTAACATGTCATGCTTTGAAATTGCGCACACTCCTGGAATGGCGACAAACTACGGTACCTAAAAATCTCCATAGGCAACGATTTAAAAAAAATGAACTGTTACCAGGTTAGAGTTACAGAGGAGGTCTGGTGCTAGAATTATTGCTCTCGCTCTGACGATTGCGGCGATACCTCACCCCGGTATAACCCCTTAAAGCCAAGGCCCCATATGTGCATACGGTCGGCACTAGGGGTTTAAGATAAAAAAACCTTATGTATGCAGCAGCCCCCCTCAGCCCCCCTAATACTGACTTTAGCCCCATCTCCATCCAGCGATGTGAACGAGTGCCTCCGCGGTCCAGGACTCTCCCTCCTCAGTGGCGCCATTGGCTCCTGTTGCTGTCAATCAAAGTCAGTTAGCCAATAAGGAGAAAGAGGGGGCAGGGCTGAACCACAACTCAGTGTCTGAATGGACGCACAGAGCTGTGACATCGGCTCGGGTGCCCCCATAGCAAGATGCTTGCTGTGTGGGCACTCAACATCATGAAGGGGCCAGGTATACCAGCGAGGGACCCAAGAAGAGGAGGATCTGGGCTGCTCTGTGCAAATCCAACTGCACAGAGCAGGTAAGTATACCATGTTTATTATTTTTAACCACTTCCATACCAATCCTATTCTGGCACTCCTTTCCTACATGTAAAAATCATCATTTTTTTGCTAGAAAATTACTCAGAACCCCCAAACATTAGATATGTTTTTTTTTTTTTTTTTAGCAGACACCCTAGGGAATAAAATGGCGGTCATTGCAACTTTTTATCTTGCAGGGTATTTGCGCAACAATTTTTCATGATTTAAAAAATAACAAAACAGTAAAGTTAGCCCAATTTTTTTATATAATGTGAAAGATGATGTTACGCCGAGTAAAGAGATACCCAACATGTCACGTTTTAAAATTGCGCACACTCATGGAATGACGCCAAACTTCAGTACTTAAAAATCTCCATAGGTGACATTTTAACATTTTTTACAGGTTACATGTTTAGAGTTACAGAGGAGGTCTAGTGCTAGAATTGTTGCTCGCGCTCTAACGCACGTGGCGATACCTCACATGTGTGGTTTGAATGGCGTTTACATATGTGGGCGGAACCAACGTGTGCGTTCGCTTCTGAGAGCGAGCTACCAGGGACAGGGGCATTCTAAATTTGTATTTTTTTATTTTTTTTTATTTTACTTTATTTTTTTAATTTTTACAACATTTTTTTTTTATCACTTTTATTCCTATTACAAGGAATGTAAACATCCCTTGTAATAGGAATCATTAATGACAGGTCCTCTTTATGGAGAGATGCGGGGTCATTAATACCCCTCATCTCTCCTCCAGGCTGGAAAGCTTGAGATCAGAAAAAAAAATTCACGATCCCATGCTTACCAGCCGCGATCGCCGGCTTTGTTTACAACCGCGGCCCGGATGTGACCTCATAACATCGCGCCCGGGCCTTCGACTGTCATAGAGATGACCCGTGACCATCTGGTCACGGGTCATCTCTATGCTCGTCATCCGGCTCATCATCCAGCGGTGGGCGATTCTTTCTCCAGGTCCCCAATGGCACGGGAGAGCCCGGAGAAGCACCAGATGGTGGCGGGAGGGGGGATGTCCCCTCCCATCGCCTGTAAGAATGATCAAGCAGTGGAACTGCCGCTATGATCATTCTTATGGTGCACAGAATCACCGGCTGCAAACAAGGATATCTGAATGATGCCTGGAGCTGCACCCATCATTCTAATATTCACACTGAAAGTCCAGGACGTCATATGACGTCCTTGGGCGGGAATTAGTTAACCGAAAAAAAAAAAAAAAACAAGACTTTAGTATCACTTTAAGCTTAGTTAGGGTTTGGCTTGCCTTCCACTTTAAAGCAGACCTTGCTGTAGAAAGCAAGATCTACATGTAATATTCGGGACCCCTACCCCTTTAAAAATAACTTAATGTTAGTGGGTCCAAAATGTACCTGTAGTGTAAAGAAAAGGGGTTGTATTGGAAAATTTTGGAAAATTGGAAAATCCAAATTCGGAAGTTCGGAAATATCGAAATTTTGGAAAATGGGAAATTCAAAAAATTGAAATTAAGAAATTTGAAAATTCGGAAAATCGAAATTTCTAATTTTCAGAAATACAGAATTTCGGAAATTCAGAAATTCAGAATTTCAGAAATTCGGAAATTCAAAATTTAGGAAATTCGAAATTCGGAAATTGGAAATGTCAGAAATTGGAAACTTTTGGAAATTGGAAAATTGGAAAATTCAAATTCAGAAATTCGAAATTTCGGAAATCCGGAAGTTCGGAAATATCGAAATTTTGGGAAATTCAAAAAATTGAAATTAAGAAATTTGAAAATTCAAACATTTGGAAATTTGAAAATCTGAAAATAAGAATGAAAATCAGAAAATTCAAAAGAATGAAAATTCAAAAATTCGAAAACCCGAAATTCTGAAATAATAACTAACTAATAATAACTATTAAATTATAGGTATTGGAATTTCCTTTCAAATTTGTCTGTTAGTGAACGTAACGAGTACGAATTTATCCGAAGTTATGAATTATCTGGGAGAATGAATGCCGTATCTAAACGAATGGAACGTAACGATCTAATAATAATAAATAACAATAATAATAATAAAATCGAAAATTTGGAAAATTCGAAAATTTGGAAATTCGAAATTCGAAAATTCGGAAATTTGGAAATTCGAAAATCCAAATATTCAGATTTCCGAATTCCGAATTTTCAAATTTCCAAAAAATGCAAAAAACGAATGAAACGAAAACGAACACATTTTTTGTTAGTGCACATCTCTACTGACAGTAAAAGAGGATGTTGTATTTTATTGCAAGGTCCTCCTTATACAAATTTTAAAGTTTTGGATGGTGTTTTAGTGTGACCATTCTAAATGTCTTCTGATGTAAAAATAAAACAATTGTATTTTTCTTCTTTTAGGTACTATCACGTAAGGGCCTCGTTAAAAGTGTCATCTAGGACACCACACAAACTGACGGCAACGCTTATGAGACAAACAGGTAAGGAGAAAGAAAACTAGCAGAGTAATTGCAAGGTTTATATCTTGTTTGATTTAAATCACATTGCATTTAAACGGAAGGTATGTGTGGTGCCTTGTAGAAGGATATTTTATAACTTGGCCTGCTCTTAAATCCCCTTCACCCTTACCTACATACAGTATCTCACAAAAGTAAATACACCCCTCACATTTTTGTAAATATTTTATTATATCTTTTCATGTGACAACACTGAAGAAATGACACTTTGCTACAATGTAAAGTAGTGAGTGTACAGCCTGTATAACAGTGTAAATTTGCTGTCCCCTCAAAATAACTCAACACACAGCCATTAATGTCTAAACTGCTGGCAACAAAAGTAAGTACACCCCTAAGTGAAAATGTCCAAATTGGGCCCAATTTGTTGACCTTAGAAGTTGAGTGCATGTGCTCAGCGTCATATCCAGAGGTTGTCTTTGGGAAATAGGGGTGGGGGGCCTGTCAGTGCTCAGACTATACGCCGCACACTGCATCAAATTAGTCTGCATCGCTGTTGTCCCAAAAGAAAGCCTCTTCTAAAGATGATGCACAAGAAAGCCCGCAAACAGTTTACTGAAGACAAGCAGACTAAGAACATGGATTACTGGAACCGTGCCCTGTGGTCTGAGGAGACCAAGATAAACTTATTTGGTTCAGATGGTGTCAAGTGCGTGTGGCGGCAACCAGGTGAGGAGTACAAAGACAAGTGTGTCTTGTCTACAGTAAAGCATGGTGGTGGGATTGTCACGGTCTGGGGCTGCATGAGTGTTGCCGGCACTGGGGAGCTACAGTTCATTGAGGGAACCATGAATGCCAACATGTACTGTGACATACTGAAGCAGAGCATTAGCCCCTCCCTTCGGAGACTGGGCCACAGGGCAGTATTCCAACATGATAACGACCCCAAAACACACCTCCAAGACGACCACTGCCTTGCTGAAGAAGCTGAGGGTAATCGTAATGGACTGGCCAAGCATATCTCCAGACCTAAACCCTATTGAGTATCTGTGGGGCAGCCTCAAATGAAAGGTGGAGGAGCGCAAGGTCTCTAACATCCATCAGCTCCGTGATGTGAAGCTCTGGTGACCTCCATGCCCAAAAGGGTTAGGGCATGCTGGAAAATAATGGTGGCCACAGAAAATATTGACACTTTGGGCTCAATTTGGACATTTTCACTTAGGGGTGTACTCACTTTTGTTGCCAGTGGTTTAGACATTAATGGCTGTGTGTTGAGTTATTTTGAGGGGACAGCAAATGTACACTGTTATACAAGCTGTACACTCACTACTTAACATTGTAGCAAAGTGTCATTTCTTCAGTGTTGTCACATGAAAAGATAGAATAAAATATTTACAAAAATGTGAGGGGTGTACTCAGTTTTCTGACATACTGTAGATGATAAAACTTCCCCCCAACTCATATCCTTGTTCCTTTGTACAGCCATTGAAATTAAAAATACATTTTTCAAATATCTACAGCAACCCATAATAAACAATTTTAGTTTTTCTTACCTTTTATTAAGTGTAACCTCCCATCCTTTAGATTTACTTAGTTGCCCACCTACCTACATGTTTTTATTTTTTAATTGATCCCTGAATCTTGGTGGAATCTCTTGGACACGGAGTCTTACCTTTTGCATTTGGGTCATTTTATATGTAGGATTGACTTCAAACATTATTAAAATTGCTGTTCCCTGCAAAACTATTTTTTTGTTCTTTTTGCATTGGTACATGTTCTCTCTTGTAGTGTCCATCGCCCCATGCCATTTCTTTGCCAATCCCTTGTCTATTAGCTTTAAAAATGGTCAGATTTTGTTTCAAAAATTCAGCATCTATTGACTTCAATGGGGTTCAGATTAAGAATTAGATTAGAACTTGTGGGTTGTTCGGCAAACATCCCGCAAACTGTGCTCACCCAGCGCGTTTGGTTTCATTCCTAGTGACTATGGCAGATCAACCTACACCAGGGATCCTCAAACTACGGTCCTCCAGCTGTTGCAGAACTACACATCCCATGAGGCATTGTAAAACTCTGACATTCACAGACATGACTAGGCATGATGGGAATTGTAGTTCCTGAACAACTGGAGGGCTATAGTTTGAAGACCACTGGCCTACACAATATGGGCTGGCAACATTTGTGTGACCGTGTGTATGCAAGACAAGTTTGAGCCAACATCTGTCCAGCATCCAGAGTTTTGTTGTCGGAAAATCCTATCGTGTGTACAGGACATTAGACACCATAATGAGAAGCTGAACAAGTGGTGTAAGATGATATCCGTCAGATCTCTGCCAAAACAGGAATGTTCCACCAATGCTGCCCTCTCGAAATCGGCGGAATCTTGAAAAACATAAACAAACAAAACAAAAGGTTGCAAAGGCCTAATGCGTTACCGTAATCATTTTATTAAATGTAAGAAAAAGTGAGTGCATAATCACAAAAGCCAAGGTATAAAAGCGTAGCCAAAACCCAGGAAACAGAACAGGGATCCAGAAGATGGAACTCTCCGAGTCCTCATTTAAACAAAACTATTACTGACTTGTTTCCAGAGACATGTCCTCTTCTTGAGAGCAAGCAGGGAAGGATTTGAACCCAGGACTTTAGCATTGTAAGGCATCAGTGGTAACCATGGGGTCACCCTCTAACTGAAAACAATTATTGGGATGTAACATACTTTAGATTTAAATGTTTTTTCCCTGTGAAAAAGATGAAATAATATATAAAAAAAAAAACACACAAATACATTCTTGTGTGCTGTCACTTCAAATGTTATGTAGCACCCTCTAGCTAGTGTACTAGGTATACATTGTTTAGTTGTTAGTGTAGGTAAATTGACTTGGCTGGGAGCCAGGCCAGGGCTGAATCTGGGTCAAGGTTTAGTGACTCAGGGAGGCTGGATGACTCATCTAACAGCTCTTCTGGTGCCTCCCCCTATTTTCTGGAACCTTGGAGAAGGTTATGGATGTAGTGGGTGGAGGTTAGGAGGCGCTCTCATACATATTTATTAGGCCTCGGACAATCCCCAGCATTGGGCCGGCAGGGGGCAGAGCCTACCTCATAAATAGTATTGGGCCATGCCAGCAGGGAGATTCAGGTGGAAGATGGGGATGGAGTGCTAAGGAGGCTGTCGGTGGCCCTTGAGGGTGCCCCCCCTAGTCTGGGGGGGTGACCTCGGGTCTGAGGGCTCAGGTGCTGGAAGATTCCCCCTACATCACATGGAGGCACAGGAGCAAGTGAAAGGACAGCAGGAGCAGGTAAGCACATTTGGGAGATCTCCTGAGAATCAGCAGGGTGGGCTGGTGAGTGTCAGTCTGGAGGACCGTGGAGAGAGTGTCAGTCTAGAAGACTGTAGAGAGAAGTTAGCATTGAGGGTTAGTGAAAGGGGCAGTTGCAGCCAGAAAGGTTGGCAGTGCCTGAAGAGGTGGTGCTGGGATCAGTGACCACAGAGAGGAAGTGCTGGGAAAGTGTGATCTGTGTCACCCATCCTATCTCCAAGTATCCAAGTATAGGGGCAGCGAGCCCCTGCCTGTAATGGGCCTTTGCTACCAAATTGCAGCAGGGTTTCTACAAGCAAGTAAGTGCTGGAGGAAGAAGTGGAATGCACATAGGACTGTATATAGGAAGAGTTGTTTTGGAACTACGGAAGTTGTTTGAAGTCAAGTGGGCATCCCATAATGTCCAACCATATCCAAGTTTATATCCCTCAATAAAAGAAAAAAAAAAGTCACAGACTGTTCTCTGACTCTGAGTGCCTGTGGAAATTCGGTGTGCCTGGCTGTGCAGGGTGTGGAGCCCTATCTACTTACGGCTTCTTAGGGGGTGTGCTACATTTGGGGGCTCCTCCAGGATATTGCCCAAAGTAACCTGCACAGTCATTGCTCCTAGCAACCGGAGATTCATCAAGCTCGGGAACTGTGCTTTGCTTCCAGGACCACTGAGGGTTAAAACAAGGGAGATGGACTTATGTGCTTTGCCTATTTGTGACTGTGTGCTCAAGTCAAGTGCCGTTGTCCATAGCAACCAGCAGGAACTGCTGTTGAGTTAGTGCTGCACCGCATACCCAGTTGCCCCAAACTGCGGCTGGGACAGACACTAGTACTAATAACCTGGTATTCAGTGAGAACTGTGTTATGTGCTGTCATCCATGGCAACCATGGTGGGCAATCGCATCCTTGGATTACAAAGTGTGTGCTATGTGCTGTCGCTTGTGGCAACCATGGCAGGTAATCGCTCTCATGGATTACAAAATGTCCAGCAGTCTTCTTAAAGCTAGAAGAAGTGACTGTATGCTGCAATGTCCTGCACAGAACAGTAAAGAGTGCACCAAAATGTCTGCTGTTGCCCATGGTAATTGGGGTAAGCCAGCGAGTATCTGTGGGAGGGGGTCTATCAGTTGCCCAACCACAGCTGACGTTAAGGACTGTTCCTACCCTGCTAACTATAGTATGCAAGAAAAAGAATCGCTGCTCAAGGTGTGTGATAAGAGACTAATAGGGGAGTCTCATAGAGTGCCAGCCCCAGCCCGCCTCCGTGGGAAACTTGGAAAGAAGAAAGAAATGGCTGAACATCCAGAACTCCCGATTGCCTTTTATTGTTCACAGGGATAACACCAAATACACCAACAAATGGTCCTGTAGACCCGTTTCACACATACATCTTGTGCTTAATAAGTAATAATTAAGCACAAGATGTATGTGTGAAATGCGTCTATGTGACCATTTGTTGGTGTATTTGATGTTATCCCTGTGAACAATAAAAGGCAATCGGGAGTTCTGGATGTGCAGCCATTTCTTTCTTCTTTCCATGCTAACTACAGTATGATGTGTGTTACAGACTTTGCTGTTGCTCATGACAAGCACAGTATATGCTTGCTATCACCTGCTCCCAGTTGCTCGGCACAGTTGGTGCCGAGCAGCATGTCCTGACAAGTTCTGCAAGTGCCAGTATGTACATCATAATCATCAGTCTGCTGCCTGTGAATGCAAACCTCAGTACAGTCAAGAAGGGGTTACAGCAGAGCACACAGGTACAAACCTGCTTATCAGAGCTGCAGGTGCCAGCCAGTCTGTAAGACTGAGGGTGGAGCCATGCCCCAGAGGAGACCCAGTGTGCCCTGCTGGCAGCGGGAGTGAGAGGAGCAAGATGGGGGAAGGTGCACATGTGTACCCAGCATTGACCTGGTTGCCTGACATGCAGGAAGTGACACTGGTGGACACCAGTGTCCGCTTGGAGCATCGAGGGGAATTTGCCCTTGGGATGATCAAGGGGATGGAGAGGCTGTGTCTACTGTGTCCTGGTTGCAGAAGACCGACCGCGGTGGTCAGTGCCTGGATCCAGTGCGGGCAATGTGAGGAGCCGCTCACCAGGCTGACCCCTAGTGAACAAGAGCCAAATAACTACAATGTGGATCTGCAGTCAGGTCTCTACATGGAACAGCAGAGGAAGTATAAGACAAAAAGTGTAGCGCTAATAAATAAATACATGTATGAACACATATATGAAAAATTCAGTGAAACAAAATCAGCATTTGAATACAGAATTCCAAGTGAATAAATCAATATAAAATAGGGTGAAAAGTCCCATAAATAACTTTGTGTAAAAATCTTTGACAAGTGCAGGCTTGAAGTGAAGAGACACCACCACCGACAATATGGAGGCTTACCAGAAAGTTTGAACATTAAAGAACCTACGTTCAATGGGTCAAACGAGCTTGTGTGGTGGAAACAACCACTACCAGTATGGAATCCTCTGGAAGCTGTACCAAAAACCCACAACCATCCATGGACTGGTGTATCTCATAAGGTGATGGCCCGTTTTACATGGATACCAAATGGATAAAGGAAAAAGAACAAAAAGGTCACATAGCGTAATTCCGTAAATTACACAAAATTTATTAAAAAATTGGAAAAACTCAAATTTGAGTAAATAAAGCAGCGCTTTGGTACAAAGAATGGCGGCAATGGAATCCTATCCAACGCGTTTCGTCTCCTTAGACATCGTCTGAGGAGATTTTTACACAAAGTTATTTATGGGACTTTTCACCCTATTTTATATTGATTTATTCACTTGGACTTCTGTATTCAAATGCTGATTTTGATTTACTGAATTTTTCATACAAGTGTTCATACATGGATTTATTTATTAGCGCTACACTTTTTGTATTATATTTTTAGTGCATATACCACATTTGCCATGTTAGCTGCTTTCTTTGTTTGTTTTAGGCAGCGCAGAATTATTTGTTACACTAACAGCCGAGGAAGTCCCGGAAGGCCGGAGCAAGCTTTGAAGTATCTGCTGAAGGCGGGATTGAGTCTGAGGCTGGTGACTCCCCAGACTCAGGCATGTCCTCAAGCCCTTGCTGGGACCGCATAGTGACCAAGCTTGGACTTGGTTTCTGGACATTTAGCAGGAATGACGACTGAGAAGAGCTATATAAAAAGACAGATTGGTGGTTGTTAAAGCAGGACAGCAACCAAGAGCAAAAATAGGAGCCACAACAGTAACCGGAACAAAAAATAAGGAAAAAGTCACAAATGTGTTCTTGTGTACTGACACCTTAATTTCTTCTTTTTATGGAAAAACAAACAAAATACACACAGTCAAAATTTAAACAGAATTTTTTTTTGCAAAGCGACATAATTAGGTTTGCTTAGGTAAATGTTAAATAGGCAAAACATTAATAAAAAATTTCTGTTAAAAAAAAAATAGGCAAAACATATAATGAAATAAGAAGCTAATTCTGCCAACATTTTGACAAACAATCATTCATTTTAAGGCAACATCAGTATTCTTAAAATCACTCTGCTTTTCATTAATGTAGGGTATTAGCATATTCAGAATCAGGATTGTTTCATTAGGAAATAGGTTGTTAATGTAGGAAGGGACAAACAAGAAGTCCTGCTTCCACAATTGCTTTCTCTAAGGATTGCTTCATAAAACCGTTAGTTAAATAAAGTGCACACTCTCAATGATGGCAATATGTTTATGGAGCTGCTGGATGGCGGCCAGGAACTGATGGAAGATTATTAATATGTGAGGGTGAGATTTGATCAGTTTACGCTTCACTCGAGCAATCAGAAAACCAAGTTGCAAAATGCTTCTCTTGTCTTGCTGACTGTGAAATTAAATGAACTACACATTTACTCTATGTTGGCCAATACAGTGTTCAATAGCTCGATATATAACCTGCAATTCTTCTGAGACAAACGCTGATGTTCAGCAGTTTCTAACTCATCACTTAAAATTCAAGAGTGTCCTAATGGACCTTTGTACAGTGAAGGACTAGACACTGCTTCTCACTGTGATATCTAAAACAGTTTTGGGTTTGATGAGGTATTTCAGAATACTTTAATGGCTAATAAGTTCCAAAAACCTAAAAACTAACCCTGCCCATTATTTAATGCTGAACTTCAGTCACCTTAAAAAAATACATTAAAAAAATGTGGATGTTCCCTTCTTTGTATGTTCGGGATGTAATGCTTGCTTAGTCTAGGACAATTATTTCTCCCTTGAAATAATTTTCATGTCTCAGGGAACCCCTGCTAAAACCAATTCATTGTTGGTCAGCGAGAAAAATGCTACATTGTTGGTCAGTAGGAAGAATGTCTCCCTTACAATTGTGACCAGAATGCCACCCTTACAGAGATCTGAAAAGATCATTGGTGTCATGCGGCTGGCTTTGCCAATTGGCGTTGACCCAAGAACTATGCAGGCACCATCAGAAAGGAGGTCAATCAGTCACAGTTCAAGGAACCCCTAGCAACCTCTGGAGGAATCCTAGAGTTTTATGGAAACTCTGGTTGAGAATGGCCGGTCTAGGGGATGTCTACCTTATTCCTTGGTCCTATAGGCTTCCTCTGAACAGTTCTGGTAGTGACAATTGCTTTCCCCATGGTGATCTGACCAGAAGTGGCAACAAGTATCTGTCAAAACTAGGTACCTGATCCCCCCTCCCCCAAACAGTGCCAACGGTGGCAGCTGGGGGTTGCAAAAAAGCGGAACTTCCCCTTTTGGTTGAAGTTTTGCTTTAAGCTGAAGGGATTATTTGTAATCTCTGGAAATAATTATGTCATAAAGGCTTATTTTTGTAAAAGGAAATAATCAGCAGCAGTTTAGTTACCGGGCTGGGTCATAAGCTGCAGAGCTTGGCTGTTGCACTCTATGCCAGAGCACCAGTCTCTCTACAGATGTCCTACATGCACCCCCTCTTCCCTACTGACTTAGAGTTCAATCTGTAAACCGCAGCCTCCTAATTGGAGAACTTTAGTGTTGAGTCACTGGGGAAGGGTGGGAGAGAGGTGCATGTAGGACTGCTGTAGAGAGACCGCTGCTCCCATATAGAGTGTAGCAGTCTAGCTCTGCAGCCCATGACCTGACCACAGGCCTGCATCAAATTATTGTCTACACATAGATAGGAATGCCTTTATTTGCAGCACCTTGGGTTCCAATATGTATTGTTTGCTGTAGGTACATAGGGCATTAAAAACACCCTTTAATTCAGTTATGCATTCAATACAATCTTATATATTTAGCATCCTCCTAGGATAGGATGCTATGCAAATTTAGTTATTGGCTTTCTATGTAATCAGAGGAGCTGAGATATATTTCCCAGGTCTGTTCATAGCTCCACAGCCTGGGGATTTGATTGTGTGAAGAACCTTCCAGAGCTCAGGGCAGGACATTCTAATGCCTCTGCTGGATATTTGCCATGCTCTGACCAATCTCTGGAGTGATGTACTTAGTAGGTGGTCATAGATTTGGTAAATTGGCTGAAGCCCTGGTTAGATGGTCTTTCCCTGACTTGCTGTCTTTCCCCCGAACTGATCTACATGCTTCAGGGGATTGTTTGCCCCGGAGCACTTCTGGGCTGGCTGTTTGACTGCTCTCTTATGGAGGGAGACTATGGACTTTTCATGGTCCTCAGCCATGGATGTGTGGGCTGTTCCAGTTTGTCTACAAATTAACCTCAGTCCATCATTGTCTGTGATAGATAAATGAACAAAATACTCCTTTCAGCGCTCAGGGTAGAAGGACCCTTAATGATGTAGATCTGAATGGTAGTCCAGAAGCTGCACCTATTCTCAGTTGTGGAGCCAGCTATGAAACAGTTGCCACAGGGAGTCTAGACCCCACTTAAAAGAGAATTATTGGATTTTTTTTCAGTTTCATACTTACCTAAGTGGATGCAGTGTAGGTCCGATGCTGCATCTGTCCCCTGACGCCTCTGGAATGAGAACCAAGCCATCGAACACTGCCGATGGCTCAGTTCTCACAGTTCCCCGAACAGAGAGCTGTAGACTGACTGTCAGTCACACGGTCTGCTTCCTCCTCGCTCACTGGAGCACTGAGCTTTGGAGGGAGCGGGAGAGGCTGAGATGAGATGTGTTAGTCTAGGCACCTGGCGGATCCAGGCTCCCATTATCAGGATAACGCGGTGCCTCGACTGAAATTTGTGACATCAGAAGAGAACAGACTTCAGCCCGCTCTCTGCTGAAAACGGGTCACAGGAGTGGAAAACTGCACTCCTTTGATCCATAGGAGAAGTTCAGCCAAATGAGCTTTGGCTGGACGTTTCCTTTAAGCCCTGCTCCACACTTCAGATTGGGGAAAGCCAAACTGAAATAAAAGTAAAAAGAGGGCACACTGGCCTAGTGCATTGCCATTAGACCTTTAATTAATATAACAAATTCCAATGTACTCACAAAAGTATAGGATAAAGTGCTTGTATCACTATCCAGTCCAGTTCCAACACTGGATTTGCGTCCATCCATGGGAGCATATCTTATGTGTATCAATGGCTGTGCCCTCTTAATCAGATGGCACAGCCCTTGAAACGCGTAAGCTATGCTACGTTTACGACGACTCTTCCTGGCCTAACCCAGTACAGTCCAGGTCCAAGTGGCTCCACACAGCTCTCCTCCACACATCCTTCCCGTAGCAAAGCATCACTCTCTTTCCCCCTGTGTTCCCAGACTTTTTCCTGTATATGCTTCCGTCCCCTGGCAATTGCTCCTGGGCTGCGTAGTTTTGACTGTAGGAAAAGTTTTGCTTCCAGCATACAAGTCCCAGCGTCCTCTGCACTCCTGTATTTGAACTTATGATGGACAGAGTGGCTGAACACTGCCGTCTTGTGGTCAAAATAAAGATCTGCATTACAGTAACAATGCACAGTGATACATGGGTTTACAACTACTTTCATTAAAATGGTGCCATAATATTGCAAATATGCTCAGCATTGCATATTATGGCACACTTAACTTGCAAAGTGCCCCAATAAAGTGATGTGATACCCATGCTCCCCCTCATAGCTCCACACCAAGCTGACATCTTCTCCCAGTCCTCTTCTGGGTCCAGAGTCTTCAGCCCTCTTGATTAGCTAGCCAGGGATGATGTAATTTCCACACATGCACGGGAGTTCCATCATCTCGGCATCCATGGCATGCTAAATTTATACACTGAACTGTGCATGCAAGACTCAATGTACGAAAAAAAAAATCTAGCAGGCTAAGAAGCAGCTTTTAATGTCATGTATTAACAATTATTATTGCCAAAGCAATAAGTCCATAGATAAAATTTAAAAAATTTGCTTTGTTCCATTTATAGTAAACAGCTACTGGAGTTGAAAAAATGAATTTCTCTTCCTGTTACAGATGACCCTGGAACATATTCTCCATGTGTGTATGATAATATCGTGTACAGTCGGATCTTCCAAATCCTTTACAGGAATGAAGATATTGATATTAATGATGTCATGTTGTTCAAAGCTGACCTTTTTCTGGATGGAGAACGGGTTTGTATTCAGTGTTACTATTATGTATAGTATTACTTATGTGAAAACACTTACCCCATCTAGGTCGCCGGCAGAGCTTCATCTGGGCGGCGGGTGGTGGCTTCCTCTGTGTCTCCTCCTCCTCTGCATCACGGCGGCTTCCGCCGTGCATCTCCTCCCTCCTCCTCCTAGGAGGCCTAATGGGATCAATTCTTCTCTCAGCCAATCGGGTGACAAGTTTCAGGACCACCTTTCTGATTGGCCGGGAGGAGAATCAGAAAGACAATAGTGAATATTAGTTTGGATGGGCTCAGGGCACTGTGTTCTGAACCCTGAGCCCACCCATTTTGAAGGCCAATTAGAGCCTCGGGCTCTAATCATGTGCTTCTAGAAAAAAAAAAAAAAACCCTTGAAATCCATGCGTCTGGCGCCCAGCATGTAGATTGGGGGGGGGGGGGCGGCACCCCTGCATCTCGTATGAACGGGACGTCACTGCTCAGAAAGCTAACTCAGTGTTAGCTTTGTTTTGTGTTAGGGGCAGGTTTTGATCCCCTACCTGTCTCCCAGCTATCTGAGACTACGGGGATGAGATTTCCCCCCATGCCCAATACAGCAGTGACTGGCTGGGAGTTGGAATCACAGAGTGCGGTGTACCCTCTGTGTCTCTAAAGGTTGACAGCCAATTGAACAGGCAGTACTGAGCACAGTATAGAATCATAAGGACATACCTCCCAACATTTTGAGATGGGAATGAGGGACACCTACTAACAAACGTATGTAGGCATAGGACACGCCCCCCTGCCACACCCCCTAAAGGAGAATTAATGAAAAAAAAAAAAAAGGTTAATTAAATCCACGAGCGCTTTTTTTTTACCACTACTATTCTTTTATATTGGCTTTTTAAATGTAAAAATGCAGCAATTTAGAATTTGGATGAAAGGTTTAGCACCGGGAAACACTTTTTGAAAGATAAATAGTGCATTTTATATACACAACTATATCAGAGCAAAATGAGGGACAAATGATGAGGAAAGAGGGACAGAGGGACATTGCTCCAAATCAGGGACAGTCCCTCGAAATCTGGAATAGTTGGGAGGTATGTAAGGAAAAAATGCAATCAGACAGGCTGAGGGTCAGGAAAGGTGATGGACACGCGAGTAAACAGCCAAGGTCAGGGCAGCCAGAAAAAAAAAGCAGTGGCTAAGCAACATCTGAAAGTAACCAGACAGGTAGGAAAATACACCTTTGATTACACTGAGCGTTCGAAGCTGCATTTAAGCTATTGCGACTGTGAAGCTTGACTGCTGTAGTACTGATTACAGACCACCAGCAGGTGGCAAAGGCTGCAGGTTGTCACTCTTTGCTACCAGAGGGGGGGGGGGGGGGGAATTTGGGGGGGTTAAGCATTGTTTTTTTAATTAATATAAAAATATATAAATCTTGCGAGCTAGTCTAGAGCAACCTGAGACTGCAATCAGCATCAGGTATAAAGTGACCTGAGGTTAGAACCTAGCGTCAGGTGTGGTATAACAACTCCTGTGAAACAAAGTGCAAATTCACAGCTGCTAAGCATTGATCACAATCCCATAATCTGTGAAAACATATACACATAAAACAAAAAAACAAAACAAAAATGCAGCACTGTGTGATACTGAACCTTACAAATGCATAGATAGTGCCATAAACAATGAAAATCAATATTGCTAAAAAATGTAATTATGAACATAAAAAAAAATATTTTTTGTGTGTAACAAGCAAGCTCACAGTGAAAGAAATTTAGTATTATTCCTTAATATCAATTATCGAAAAAAACAGATTTTTTTCTCCCAATTTTCATCAATCCACAGAGACAAAAGTGCAAATTGGGGTATTATACGTCTTACTGTCCAAAAAGTGACGATAATCCTGATCAGAAGAGGGTGACTTCAAACACGTGACCCCCCCCCCCCCTCCACCGTGTGAATGCGTTCACCTCCAACAGTGTGACCGCAACACTTAAGTTTGGTCCACATAAGCAGTTGATCAACTCCTGGGCTCCAAGTGAAACTGGCTCAGCAGGATCCCACAGGAAAATCCAGAGAAGTTGTCCTCAATTTTAAAACAAGAAAGAGGCTGGATAGTGCATTATCGCTAGTTTAAAAATTTATTTAGAAAACATTACATCAGGGTACTCACACATTTTAGGTGTTTCCAGCACACCAAACTATAAAAGCATTAAGCATAGGATTCCTCTCCAAACGACTTCCAAACTTGTACGTGTCAGCAGCTTGTACAAACAAGCATGTATCCGAGCTCCACCACCGTCCTGGCCCCTCCTCCTACATGTGACGACACAGGGCTAATCGCATGTCTTCCTCAGGGGGGATTTTTTTTTTGTTTATTGTTTTTTATCTATAATGTTATAGATTTAAAATGTTCCACCATAAAGTTGAGCTTCGGTCAATGGTGATTTGTCATTGGGGCTAATTTACTAAAGGCCTAAAGGCAAATAGGCTGTTTGCTTTGCAAGGACTGTTGCACTTTGCAGAGAATTTTCCCCAGAGTTCAATAAATGAGGTGAAACTCTGCTGACTTCATAGGTGTGTGCACTGCGCTGCACCCTATTCACCTTTTGCAGTGCTGTTTCTCCCCTCCTGCCCAGCCCCCCCCCCCGTCCAACCCCCACCTCCGCCTCCACCGCCGACTAGGGATGAGCTTCGTGTTCGAGTCGAACCCATGTTCGACTCGAACATCGCCTGTTCGACCGTTCGCCGAATTGCGAACGTTATGGGCCGTTCGCGCTAAATTCGTGTGGCGCGTCACGGCCCATAATTCACTGCGGCATCGCAGTGCATTGCTGGCTGATGATTGGCCAAGCATGCACTATGACCCGCATGCTTGGCCAATCACAGCGCCGTCAGTAGAGAGAGCTGTAATTGGCCAAAGCCAGGGTGGCTTTGGCCAATTATGGCTCAGGGGATTTAGTACACACCCCACACTATATAAGGCCGCCTGCACGGCGGCCCTGTGTAGTGTGTGTTCCGGTGTGCTGAGAGATAGAGAGAGAGAGAGACAGTGTCATTTGATTTGAGTTAGATAGATTAGGCAGAACAGTCAGTCAGTTAGCTGCACTTACAGTGTATTGTGTATATATATGCATCCCAGGTGTTGCATATATATATATACACTGTATTCAGTTTAGCTACATCCGTTCCTGTTATCTTCTATCTAGACTATTTACATTTAATGCAGTGCGTCCTGCTCACAGTGTTCAGCTAGATCCGTTCCTGCTATTTACATTTAGTGCAGTGCGTCCTGCTCACAGTGTTCAGCTAGATCCGTTCCTGTTATCTTCTACATAGGGATGAGCCGAACACCCCCCGGTTCGGTTCGCACCAGAACCCGCGAACGGACCGAAAGTTCGCACGAACGTTAGAACCCCATTGACGTCTATGGGACTCGAACGTTCGAAATCAAAAGTGCTCATTTTAAAGGCTAATTTGCATGGTATTGTCCTAAAAAGGGTTTGGGGACCCGGGTCCTACCCCAGGGGACATGTATCAATGCAAAAAAAACTTTTAAAAACGGCCGTTTTTTCGGGAGCAGTGATTTTAATGATGCTTAAAGTAAAAAAAAAATAAGTGAAATATTCCTTTAAATATCGTACCTGGGGGGGTGTCTATAGTATGCCTGTAAAGTGACGCGTGTTTCCCATGTTTAGAACAGTCCCTGCACCAAATGTCATTTTTAAAGGAAAAAATCTCATTTAAAACTGCTTGCGGGTTTAATGTCATGTCGGGTCATGGCAATATGGATGAAAATCAGTGAGACAAACGGCATGGGTACCCCCCAGTCCATTACCAGGCCCTTTGGGTCTTGTATGGATATTAAGGGGAACCCCGCACCCAAATTAAAATAAGGAAAGGTGTGGGGCCACCAGGCCCTATATACTCTGAACAGCAGTATACAGGCGGTGCAAACAAGACAGGGACTGTAGGTTTGTTGTTAAGTAGAATCTGTTTGTAGTTTTGAACATTTTTAACGTGTTTAGCTCCAGCCAAAAAATCTTTTCTAAGCTTTTTGGAAAACATAGGGAAGGGTTATCACCCCTGTGACATTTGTTTTGCTGTCTTTCCTCCTCTTCAGAAGATTTCACCTCACTTTTTTGTCCCAATGAAAAATGTTTTTTGAAAATTTGGGTTTTTTTGTGGAACAAGGATTGGAAAGCATCAGTGGAAAGGAGAAATTGTTTTCCCATATTAACTCTTACAGGAAAGAATTTCCCTTCCTAGGGGTAGATTTCATCTCACTTCCTGTTGTCTCCTTCCGTTTGCAAGTAGGAGTCGTTTGTAAGTTAGATGTTTGAAAGTAGGGTCCTGCCCTATATACTCAGCAGAAATTTGGGCCTTAGGTGTTGCTGTGGCCACAACACTGTAAGCCCTCACAGGGCCCTGCTGTGAAATATTAGATCAAGAATTGTAATTACATGCCCCTGTTGAACAGGAGCTGAAAAATTAGGCCTTAGGCACTGGTGCTGGTGCCACAACACTGCAACCCCTCACAGACACTCTAGTTGGAACGCAGGAACGAGCCCTGCTGCAAAGTATTGCTTCAAAAATTGTAATTACACGCCCCTGTTAGACAGGGGCAGAAAAATTGGGCCTTAGGCACTGGTGCTGGTGCCACAACACTGCAACCCCTCACAGACACTCTAGTTGGAACGCAGGAACGAGCCCTGCTGCAAAGTATTGCATCAAAAATTGTAATTACACGCCCCTGTTAGACAGGGGCAGAAAAATTGGGCCTTAGGCACTGGTGCTGGTGCCACAACACTGCAACCCCTCACAGACACTCTAGTTGGAACGCAGGAACGAGCCCTGCTGCAAAGTATTGCATCAAAAATTGTAATTACACGCCCCTGTTAGACAGAGGCAGAAAAATTGGGCCTTAGGCACTGGTGCTGGTGCCACAACACTGCAACCCCTCACAGACACTCTAGTTGGAACGCAGGAACGAGCCCTGCTGCAAAGTATTGCATCAAAAATTGTAATTACACGCCCCTGTTAGACAGGGGCAGAAAAATTGGGCCTTAGGCACTGGTGCTGGTGCCACAACACTGCAACCCCTCACAGACACTCTAGTTGGAATGCAGGAACGAGCCCTGCTGCAAAGTATTACATCAAAAATTGTAATTACACGCCCCTGTTAAACAGGGGCTGAAAAATTGTGCCTTAGGCACTGGTGGTGGCGCCCAGAACCAAAAATGTTCTTACAAGCTATCAGCGTGATGATTGAGGAGGAAGAGGATAATTACTCAGGGATAGTCACTCAGCATCAGCATAGGCAGTCTTTGAAGGGATCTGAGATTTCAAAAAAAATTATTCGGTTACATCAGCATCAGGTGCTTGGTAGCTGGTGGTGATCCAAGACTCATTCATTTTTATGAAGGTCAGCCGATCGACCGAGTCGGTGGACAGACGCACCCTGTGATCGGTTACCACGCCTCCAGCAGCACTGAATGTGCGTTCCGAAAGAACGCTGGATGCAGGACAGGCCAGTAGCTCAATTGCATACTGTGCAAGCTCTGGCCAGTGATCCATCCTCAAGACCCAGTAACCCAGAGGATTTTCGGTGGGAAAGGTGTCCAAGTTTGATCTTGCCCCTAGGTATTCCTGCACCATGTAAAACAGACGCTGGCGATGGTTGCTGGAACCGATCATACCTTGGGGCTGCGGACCAAAAAATTGTCTGAACGCATCGGTCAGACGGCCACCTTCTCCACCGCTCCTTCTTTGACTGACCGAAGCCTCAGCAACACGTTGTCCAGAAACAGGAGTTTGTAACCTCCCAGTCTCTGGGAACGCGTTGCACAGACCTTTCTGCAAGGCCTCCCGAAGATGTTTCATCCTCTGCTCCCTCTGCGATGGCAAGATAAGGTCCGCAACCTTACCCTTGTAACGTGGATCAAGGAGGGTTGCCAGCCAGTATTGGTCCTTCTCCTTGATACCACGAATACGAGGATCCTTACGCAGGCTTTGCAGGATCAGGGAGGCCATGCAGCGTAGGTTTGCTGAGGCATTCGGTCCGGAGTCCTCTGGGTCACTAAGAACGACATGGTCCGCAGCCACCTCCTCCCAGCCACGTACAAGTCCATGTGTTTCTTGGGACTGATCCCTTAAAGACTGCTGCTGATGCTGAGTGCCAGGCTCCACCTCCATACTGACACAATCTTCCTCCTCCTCCTCTTCCTCCTCGTCCTCTTCCTGTGTGATCGGCGGGCACGCAGGAACACTGTCTGAATAAAGGGGGCCTTGAGAGCTAAGGAAGTCCTCCTCTTCCTGCCTCTGTTCTGCCTCAAGTGCCCTGTCCATTATTCCACGCAGCGTGTGCTCCAACAGGTGGACAAGGGGGACAGTGTCACTGATGCATGCACTGTCACTGCTCACCATCCTCGTGGCCTCCTCGAATGGTGACAGGACAGTGCATGCATCCCTGATCATGGCCCACTGGCGTGGGGAAAAAAAAAACCAAGCTCCCCTGACCCTGTCCTGGTGCCATAGTCGCACAGGTACTCATTGATGGCCCTCTGCTGCGTGTGCAGCCGCTGCAGCATGGCCAACGTTGAGTTCCACCTGGTGGGCATGTCACAGATTAGGCGGTTCTTGGGCTGGTTAAACTCCTTTTGGAGGTCCGTCAGCCGAGCACTGGCATTATATGACCGGCGGAAATGCACACAGACTTTCCTGGCCTGCCTCAGGACATCCTGTAAGCCCGGGTACCTGCCCAAGAACCGCTGCACCACCAAGTTAAGGACGTGAGCCAAACAGGGCACATGGGTCATTTGTCCCTGTCGGAGGGCAGAGAGGAGGTTGGTGCCATTGTCGCAAACCACCATTCCTGCCTTAAGTTGGCGTGGCGTCAACCACCTCTGAACCTGCCCCTGCAGAGCTGACAAAACCTCTGCCCCAGTGTGGCTCCTGTCCCCCAAGCACACCAGCTCAAGCACCGCATGGCATCTTTTGGCCTGCGTACTTGCGTAGCCCCTTGAACGCCTACGGAGCACCGCTGGTTCCTAGGAAGAGGCCATGGAGGAAGAAGAAGAGGAGGGGGTGGAGGAGAGAGGTGTGTCACAATCAGCATTTTGGAGGCGTGGTGGCGGAACAACCTCCAACACTACTGCACCTTGTCCTGCATCCTTCCCAGCTGCCAGCAGAGTCACCCAATGCGCCGTGAAACTTAGGTAACGTCCCTGTCCATGCCTGCTGGACCATGAGTCAGCGGTAATATGCACCTTACCGCTGACCGCCCTGTCCAGCGAGGCATGGACATTGCCTTCCACATGCCGGTAGAGAGCCGGAATCGCCTTCCGTGAGAAAAAGTGGCGTTTGGGTACCTGCCACTGAGGAACCGCACATTCCACAAACTCACGGAAGGGGGCAGAGTCTACCAACTGAAAAGGCAGCAGTTGAAGTGCTAGCAATTTTGCCAAGCTAGCATTCAACCGCTGGGCATGTGGATGGCTGGGAGCAAACTTCTTTCGGCGGTGCAGCAGCTGGGGCAGGGAAATTTGCCTGGTACAATCTGACGTCGGTGTACCAAAAGCAGATTGCCCACAAGTACTTGGCTGTGACACACCTAATTCTACACCTTCATTCCTCTCACTGCAGGTCTCAGAGAGGACTGAAGGTCTAGTGGGGTTGGAAATCTCAGCTGATGAGGAGCAAGGAGAGATCCTCTTTGTTCTTTGGTGTGGGTCTTTTAGATACGCTTGCCAACGAACTGCATGGCAGGTCAACATATGTCTGGTCAAGCATGTGGTACCCAAGCGGGAGATGTTTTGGCCACGCGAGATACGCTTGAGACATATGTTGCAAATAGCAGCGGTGCGATCTGATGCACTCGTCTCAAAAAAGGCCCACACCAAAGAACTTTTTGAATAACGCGCAGAGACTGCAGCGCCCTGCTAATGTGGAGCTTTGGGGTGTGATGCAGTCAATGTGCTGCCCTTAGGCTGGCCCCTGGAGGGCATCCTGCCTCGTTGGTGATGTGCCACCGCCTCCTCCTCCTCCTCCTCCTCCTCCTCCTCTCTCCTATCAGGCACCCACGTTGAGTCAGTGACCTCATCATCCCCTCCCTCCTCATCACTGGAGCAAACCTGGCAGTATGCTGCAGCAGGGGGAGCATGACTGCCAGATTGCTGTCCTTCTTGGGCACCCCCTCTGTCCGTGCTCATGTTACTGCCTTCATCGAGCTCAGTATCGTCATCAGAGCCTTCCAAACGCTGGGCATCCTCCTGGAGCATGTACCCAACACTGTGGTCAAACAGTTCGAGGGAATCCTCATGAGGACATGGTGGAGCTAGGGAAGGAGTCACTGATGACATTGAGCTGAGGGAAGAGGCCGCTGCTTTGCCAGACAAAGCACCCTGGGCATGGGTGAGAGAGGATGAGGAGGATGAGGACGGCTTGGTCATCCACTCGACCAAGTCTTCCGCATGTTGCGGCTCAACACGGCCAGCTGCCGAAAAAAAGGCCAAGCGTGTCCCATGGCCACGTGCTGATGAGGATGCACTGTCTCCACGACCAGCACTAGACACAGAACCTGCTTGCCCTCTCTTATTGGCTTGTGACTGTCTGCCTCTCCTTCTTGGCCTTCCAGACATACTAATGGCCTGTAGCTGCACTAAGCTGGGATAGAACACCTGTAATTTTCTTCAAGTAGCTTTATATACTGTAACCAGACAAGCCTGCCTGTCAGTAGGAAGATAACAGGAACGGATCTAGCTGAACACTGTGAGCAGGACGCACTGTACTAAATGTAAATAGTCTAGCTGCCTGACCGTGGTACTAATAGGATCAAATAGAACACCTGTAATTTTCTTCAGGTAGCTTTATATACTGTAACCAGACAAGCCTGCCTGTCAGTAGGAATTTAACAGGAACAGATCTAGCTGAACACTGTGAGCAGGACGCACTGCACTAAATGTAAATAGTCTAGAAGATAACAGGAACGGATCTAGCTGAACACTGTGAGCAGGACGCACTGCACTAAATGTAAATAGTCTAGAAGATAACAGGAACGGATCTAGCTGAACACTGTGAGCAGGACGCACTGCATTAAATGTAAATAGTCTAGATAGAAGATAACAGGAACGGATCTAGCTAAACTGAATACAGTGTATATATATATATGCAACACCTGGGATGCATATATATACACAATACACTGTAAGTGCAGCTAACTGACTGACTGTTCTGCCTAATCTATCTAACTCAAATCAAATGACACTGTCTCTCTCTCTCTCTATCTCTCAGCACACCGGAACACACACTACACAGGGCCGCCGTGCAGGCGGCCTTATATAGTGTGGGGTGTGTACTAAATCCCCTGAGCCATAATTGGCCAAAGCCACCCTGGCTTTGGCCAATTACAGCTCTCTCTACTGACGGCGCTGTGATTGGCCAAGCATGCGGGTCATAGTGCATGCTTGGCCAATCATCAGCCAGCAATGCACTGCGATGCCGCAGTGAATTATGGGCCGTGACGCGCCACACGAATTTAGCGCGAACGGCCCATAACGTTCGCAATTCGGCGAACGATCGAACAGCCGATGTTCGAGTCGAACATGGGTTCGACTCGAACACGAAGCTCATCCCTACTTCTAGACTATTTACATTTAGTGCAGTGCGTCCTGCTCACAGTGTTCAGCTAGATCCGTTCCTGCAATTTACATTTAGTGCAGTGCGTCCTGCTCACAGTGTTCAGCTAGATCCGTTCCTGCTATTTACATTTAGTGCAGTGCGTCCTGCTCACAGTGTTCAGCTAGATCCGTTCCTGCTATTTACATTTAGTGCAGTGCGTCCTGCTCACAGTGTTCAGCTAGATCCGTTCCTGTTATTTACATTTAGTGCAGTGCGTCCTGCTCACAGTGTTCAGCTAGATCCGTTCCTGCTATTTACATTTAGTGCAGTGCGTCCTGCTCACAGTGTTCAGCTAGATCCGTTCCTGCTATTTACATTTAGTGCAGTGCATCCTGCTCACAGTGTTCAGCTAGATCCATTCCTGCTATTTACATTTAGTGCAGTGCGTCCTGCTCACAGTGTTCAGCTAGATCCGTTCCTGTTATTTTCTAGACTATTTACATTTAGTGCAGTGCGTCCTGCTCACAGTGTTCAGCTAGATCCGTTCCTGTTATCTTCTAGACTATTTACATTTAGTGCAGTGCGTCCTGCTCACAGTGTTCAGCTAGATCCGTTCCTGTTATCTTCTAGACTATTTACATTTAGTGCAGTGCGTCCTGCTCACAGTGTTCAGCTAGATCCGTTCCTGTTATCTTCTAGACTATTTACATTTAGTGCAGTGCATCCTGCTCACAGTGTTCAGCTAGATCCGTTCCTGTTAAATTCCTACTGACAGGCAGGCTTGTCTGGTTACAGTATATAAAGCTACCTGAAGAAAATTACAGGTGTTCTATTTGATCCTATTAGTACCACAGTCAGGCAGCTAGACTATTTACATTTAGTACAGTGCGTCCTGCTCACAGTGTACAGCTAGATCCGTTCCTGTTATCTTCCTACTGACAGGCAGGCTTGTCTGGTTACAGTATATAAAGCTACCTGAAGAAAATTACAGGTGTTCTATTTGATCCTATTAGTACCACGGTCAGGCAGCTAGACTATTTACATTTAGTACAGTGCGTCCTGCTCACAGTGTTCAGCTAGATCCGTTCCTGTTATCTTCCTACTGACAGGCAGGCTTGTCTGGTTACAGTATATAAAGCTACTTGAAGAAAATTACAGGTGTTCTATCCCAGCTTAGTGCAGCTACAGGCCATTAGTATGTCTGGAAGGCCAAGAAGGAGAGGCAGACAGTCACAAGCCAATAAGAGAGGGCAAGCAGGCTCTGTGTCTAGTGCTGGTCATGGAGACGGTGCATCCTCATCAGCACGTGGCCATGGGACACGCTTGGCCTTTTTTTCGGCAGCTGGCCGTGTTGAGCCGCAACATGCGGAAGACTTGGTCGAGTGGATGACCAAGCCGTCCTCATCCTCCTCATCCTCTCTCACCCATGCCCAGGGTGCTTTGTCTGGCAAAGCAGCGGCCTCTTCCCTCAGCTCAATGTCATCAGTGACTCCTTCCCTAGCTCCACCATGTCCTCATGAGGATTCCCTCGAACTGTTTGACCACAGTGTTGGGTACATGCTCCAGGAGGATGCCCAGCGTTTGGAAGGCTCTGATGACGATACTGAGCTCGATGAAGGCAGTAACATGAGCACGGACAGAGGGGGTGCCCAAGAAGGACAGCAATCTGGCAGTCATGCTCCCCCTGCTGCAGCATACTGCCAGGTTTGCTCCAGTGATGAGGAGGGAGGGGATGATGAGGTCACTGACTCAACGTGGGTGCCTGATAGGAGAGAGGAGGAGGAGGAGGAGGAGGAGGAGGAGGCGGCGGCACATCACCAACGAGGCAGGATGCCCTCCAGGGGCCAGCCTAAGGGCAGCACATTGACTGCATCACACCCCAAAGCTCCACATGTGCAGGGCGCTGCAGTCTCTGCGCGTTATTCAAAAAGTTCTTTGGTGTGGGCCTTTTTTGAGACGAGTGCATCAGATCGCACCGCTGCTATTTGCAACATATGTCTCAAGCGTATCTCGCGTGGCCAAAACATCTCCCGCTTGGGTACCACATGCTTGACCAGACATATGTTGACCTGCCATGCAGTTCGTTGGCAAGCGTATCTAAAAGCCCCACACCAAAGAACAAAGAGGATCTCTCCTTGCTCCTCATCAGCTGAGATTTCCAACCCCACTAGACCTTCAGTCCTCTCTGAGACCTGCAGTGAGAGGAATGAAGGTGTAGAATTAGGTGTGTCACAGCCAAGTACTTGTGGGCAATCTGCTTTTGGTACACCGACGTCAGATTATACCAGGCAAATTTCCCTGCCCCAGCTGCTGCACCGCCGAAAGAAGTTTGCTCCCAGCCATCCACATGCCCAGCGGTTGAATGCTAGCTTGGCAAAATTGCTAGCACTTCAACTGCTGCCTTTTCAGTTGGTAGACTCTGCCCCCTTCCGTGAGTTTGTGGAATGTGCGGTTCCTCAGTGGCAGGTACCCAAACGCTGAGACTCTGCCCCCTTCCGTGAGTTTGTGGAATGTGCGGTTCCTCAGTGGCAGGTACCCAAACGCTGAGACCGCTGAGGAAGTCCCAACGGACGATACGCGTGCGGATTGGCTTTATCCTGGTTTAGACGCCCCTGCAGCCATCTTATACTGTCATCTGTCACTTTTTATACGCCTTTCAGCCTAGCACTGGCCATAGTGCTTATTATGTGAGTACCTGTCTTGTAATAAAGGAATTATTTTTAAAGTCATACAGAGAGCACTATGTATCTTCTTTGTTTATCCCATGCATATCGTAAAGAAAAGTGTTGATCCTTACAAAGGAAGAGGTTCCTGCCTTTCAGCCAAGACATTATCCTGACCACCATTTGAGTGGTGAATGCTTATCAGACCTTCCTGTTTGTTCAGGGGTCCTTTTAATAAGGTGAGCGGTTTGACTGACAAGAGGGGGAGCACGGAGTTAAGAGCACTTTGGATTTGCATGAAGCACCCTGCACCACCGTTGATACAGATTGTTCATTTATGGACATTTATTATAGTTTTAGATTTTAGCGCTGCACTACCTTTTTTATTGTACCACGTGAAAGGATTTATATATTTGCCTTTAGTGTTCAGCAGCTTTGCTTTGTTTTTGAGGGTTTTTGCGCTGACTGTGTTGCTGATAAAGGTACCCAAACGCCACTTTTTCTCACGGAAGGCGATTCCGGCTCTCTACCGGCATGTGGAAGGCAATGTCCATGCCTCGCTGGACAGGGCGGTCAGCGGTAAGGTGCATATTACCGCTGACTCATGGTCCAGCAGGCATGGACAGGGACGTTACCTAAGTTTCACGGCGCATTGGGTGACTCTGCTGGCAGCTGGGAAGGATGCAGGACAAGGTGCAGTAGTGTTGGAGGTTGTTCCGCCACCACGCCTCCAAAATGCTGATTGTGACACACCTCTCTCCTCCACCCCCTCCTCTTCTTCTTCCTCCATGGCCTCTTCCTCGGAACCAGCGGTGCTCCGTAGGCGTTCAAGGGGCTACGCAAGTACGCAGGCCAAAAGATGCCATGCGGTGCTTGAGCTGGTGTGCTTGGGGGACAGGAGCCACACTGGGGCAGAGGTTCTGTCAGCTCTGCAGGGGCAGGTTCAGAGGTGGTTGACGCCACGCCAACTTAAGGCAGGAATGGTGGTTTGCGACAATGGCACCAACCTCCTCTCTGCCCTCCGACAGGGACAAATGACCCATGTGCCCTGTTTGGCTCACGTCCTTAACTTGGTGGTGCAGCGGTTCTTGGGCAGGTACCCGGGCTTACAGGATGTCCTGAGGCAGGCCAGGAAAGTCTGTGTGCATTTCCGCCGGTCATATAATGCCAGTGCTCGGCTGACGGACCTCCAAAAGGAGTTTAACCTGCCCAAGAACCGCCTAATCTGTGACATGCCCACCAGGTGGAACTCAACGTTGGCCATGCTGCAGCGGCTGCACATGCAGCAGAGGGCCATCAATGAGTACCTGTGCGACTATGGCACCAGGACAGGGTCAGGGGAGCTTGTTTTTTTTTCCCCACGCCAGTGGGCCATGATCAGGGATGCATGCACTGTCCTGTCACCATTCGAGGAGGCCACGAGGATGGTGAGCAGTGACAGTGCATGCATCAGTGACACTGTCCCCCTTGTCCACCTGTTGGAGCACACGCTGCGTGGAATAATGGACAGGGCACTTGAGGCAGAACAGAGGCAGGAAGAGGAGGACTTCCTTAGCTCTCAAGGCCCCCTTTATTCAGACAGTGTTCCTGCGTGCCCGCCGATCACACAGGAAGAGGACGAGGAGGAAGAGGAGGAGGAGGAAGATTGTGTCAGTATGGAGGTGGAGCCTGGCACTCAGCATCAGCAGCAGTCTTTAAGGGATCAGTCCCAAGAAACACATGGACTTGTACGTGGCTGGGAGGAGGTGGCTGCGGACCATGTCGTTCTTAGTGACCCAGAGGACTCCGGACCGAATGCCTCAGCAAACCTACGCTGCATGGCCTCCCTGATCCTGCAAAGCCTGCGTAAGGATCCTCGTATTCGTGGTATCAAGGAGAAGGACCAATACTGGCTGGCAACCCTCCTTGATCCACGTTACAAGGGTAAGGTTGCGGACCTTATCTTGCCATCGCAGAGGGAGCAGAGGATGAAACATCTTCGGGAGGCCTTGCAGAAAGGTCTGTGCAACGCGTTCCCAGAGACTGGGAGGTTACAAACTCCTGTTTCTGGACAACGTGTTGCTGAGGCTTCGGTCAGTCAAAGAAGGAGCGGTGGAGAAGGTGGCCGTCTGACCGATGCGTTCAGACAATCTTTTGGTCCGCAGCCCCAAGGTATGATCGGTTCCAGCAACCATCGCCAGCGTCTGTTTTACATGGTGCAGGAATACCTAGGGGCAAGATCAGACTTGGACACCTTTCCCACCGAAAATCCTCTGGGTTACTGGGTCTTGAGGATGGATCACTGGCCAGAGCTTGCACAGTATGCAATTGAGCTACTGGCCTGTCCTGCATCCAGCGTTCTTTCGGAACGCACATTCAGTGCTGCTGGAGGCGTGGTAACCGATCACAGGGTGCGTCTGTCCACCGACTCGGTCGATCGGCTGACCTTCATAAAAATGAATGAGTCTTGGATCACCACCAGCTACCAAGCACCTGATGCTGATGTAACCGAATAATTTTTTTTGAAATCTCAGATCCCTTCAAAGACTGCCTATGCTGATGCTGAGTGACTATCCCTGAGTAATTATCCTCTTCCTCCTCAATCATCACGCTGATAGCTTGTAAGAACATTTTTGGTTCTGGGCGCCACCACCAGTGCCTAAGGCACAATTTTTCAGCCCCTGTTTAACAGGGGCGTGTAATTACAATTTTTGATGTAATACTTTGCAGCAGGGCTCGTTCCTGCATTCCAACTAGAGTGTCTGTGAGGGGTTGCAGTGTTGTGGCACCAGCACCAGTGCCTAAGGCCCAATTTTTCTGCCCCTGTCTAACAGGGGCGTGTAATTACAATTTTTGATGCAATACTTTGCAGCAGGGCTCGTTCCTGCGTTCCAACTAGAGTGTCTGTGAGGGGTTGCAGTGTTGTGGCACCAGCACCAGTGCCTAAGGCCCAATTTTTCTGCCCCTGTCTAACAGGGGCGTGTAATTACAATTTTTGATGCAATACTTTGCAGCAGGGCTCGTTCCTGCGTTCCAACTAGAGTGTCTGTGAGGGGTTGCAGTGTTGTGGCACCAGCACCAGTGCCTAAGGCCCAATTTTTCTGCCCCTGTCTAACAGGGGCGTGTAATTACAATTTTTGATGCAATACTTTGCAGCAGGGCTCGTTCCTGCGTTCCAACTAGAGTGTCTGTGAGGGGTTGCAGTGTTGTGGCACCAGCACCAGTGCCTAAGGCCCAATTTTTCTGCCCCTGTCTAACAGGGGCGTGTAATTACAATTTTTGAAGCAATACTTTGCAGCAGGGCTCGTTCCTGCGTTCCAACTAGAGTGTCTGTGAGGGGTTGCAGTGTTGTGGCACCAGCACCAGTGCCTAAGGCCTAATTTTTCAGCTCCTGTTCAACAGGGGCATGTAATTACAATTCTTGATCTAATATTTCACAGCAGGGCCCTGTGAGGGCTTACAGTGTTGTGGCCACAGCAACACCTAAGGCCCAAATTTCTGCTGAGTATATAGGGCAGGACCCTACTTTCAAACATCTAACTTACAAACGACTCCTACTTGCAAACGGAAGGAGACAACAGGAAGTGAGATGAAATCTACCCCTAGGAAGGGAAATTCTCTCCTGTAAGAGTTAATATGGGAAAACAATTTCTCCTTTCCACTGATGCTTTCCAATCCTTGTTCCACAAAAAAACCCAAATTTTTAAAAAACATTTTTCATTGGGACAAAAAAGTGAGGTGAAATCTTCTGAAGAGGAGGAAAGACAGCAAAACAAATGTCACAGGGGTGATAACCCTTCCCTATGTTTTCCAAAAAGCTTAGAAAAGATTTTTTGGCTGGAGCTAAACACGTTAAAAATGTTCAAAATTACAAACAGATTCTACTTAACAACAAACCTACAGTCCCTGTCTTGTTTGCACCGCCTGTATACTGCTGTTCAGAGTATATAGGGCCTGGTGGCCCCACACCTTTCCTTATTTTAATTTGGGTGCGGGGTTCCCCTTAATATCCATACAAGACCCAAAGGGCCTGGTAATGGACTGGGGGGTACCCATGCCGTTTGTCTCACTGATTTTCATCCATATTGCCAGGACCCGACATGACATTAAACCCGCAAGCAGTTTTAAATGAGATTTTTTCCTTTAAAAATGACATTTGGTGCAGGGACTGTTCTAAACATGGGAAACACGCGTCACTTTACAGGCATACTATAGACACCCCCCAGGTACGATATTTAAAGGAATATTTCACTTTTTTTTTTTTACTTTAAGCATCATTAAAATAACTGCTCCCGAAAAAACGGCCGTTTTTAAAAGTTTTTTTTGCATTGATACATGTCCCCTGGGGTAGGACCCGGGTCCCCAAACCCTTTTTAGGACAATACCATGCAAATTAGCCTTTAAAATGAGCACTTTTGATTTCGAACGTTCGAGTCCCATAGACGTCAATGGGGTTCTAACGTTCGTGCGAACTTTCGGTCCGTTCGCGGGTTCTGGTGCGAACCGAACCGGGGGGTGTTCGGCTCATCCCTACCGCCGACTTCCCTCCTCTCCTGCCGGCTGCTGAGGGGGATGTGCCAGGTTGGAGAGTGGGGAAAGAGGCTAGTAAATAGGTCATTTCCCAGCTACTACATTTTCTGAATGAATACAGTGAGTAATTGAGTACAGATTGCTCTGGTGTCCATTCATAGCTGAAGCATAGTAAACTGTGTTTGTGAAGGAACAGGAAGCTGCTTAGCAGAGAACACTTGCTATTCATTCATTGTCCAGTGCAGCTGAGGCTGCAGAGAAAGGGACTGGGGAATCTTTGTCCTCAGTCCCTTTCTCTGCCTCAAAAGCGAGACTTCAGGGGTCTGTTTAGGGCTCCTAAAAAAAGTGTAAAAAATAAATAAAAATAATATTATAAGAAAAAATAAAAAAAAATTTTTTAATTAAAAATAAAAAGCTACTGACAACATCCACTGCCCTACTGATACTGTCTACTGCTCTACTGACATTGTCTATGTTTTAATACATTAATTTAGAGCCCTTTCACACCACGCCACCTAGGGAGTCAGCGGTGAAGCGGCGCTATTTTTAGCGCGGTTTTACCTTCGTTTTAGCAGTGCTATTTGCCCGCAAGCGGGACGGTTTTAACCCCTCCACTAGCGGCTGAAAAGGGGTTAAATCTGCCCACAAAACGCCGCCGGAGCGGCGTTTTGCCGGTGGTATCGCAGCGCTGCCCCAGGGCAGCAGTGAAGGAGCGGTGAGTTCCCAGTTCTCACAAATTCTCAGTTTTGGTCATTCCTGGTCAGCAGTGGTGGAACATATATAGAGGTGTTCCACTTTGCCAGTAAAAGCAGAAAACTTCTGGGTTACTGTATGGTTTTTAACCACTTGCCGACCGCTGCACGCCGATATACGTCGGCACAATGGCAGCGGTGGGCAAATGGGCGTACCTGTACGTCCCATTTGATTGGCGGGGCTGGCGGGCACATGTGCCCACGGTTCCCACAGACTCGATGTCCGCCGGGGTGTCCCGCGATTGTGTCATGAAGCGGCAGAACGGGGAGTTGATGTAAACAAGGAATTTCCCTGTTCTGCCTAATGAAATGACAGAGATCTACTGCTCGCTATCATCGGAAGCAGTGATCGCTGTCCTGTCAGAGGTAGCCCATCCCCCGTACAGTTAGAATCACTCCCTAGGACACACTTAACCCCTTGATCGCCTCCTAGTGTTTAACCCCTTCCCTGCCAGTGTAATTTATACAGTAATCAGTGCATTTTTATAGCACTGATCACTGTATAAATGATAGTGGTCCTAAAATAGTGTCAAAGGTGTCCGATGTGTCCGCCATAATGTCGCAGTCACGATAAAAATCGCAGATCGCCGCCATTACTAATAAAAAAAAAATTATAATAATAAAAATGCCATAAAACTATCCCCTATTTTGTAGACACTATAACTTTTGCGCAAACCGATCAATAAATGCTTATTGCAATTTTTTTTTACCAAAAATATGTAGAAGAATACATATCGGCCTAAACTGAGGAAAAAATGTGTTTTTTTATATATTTTTGGGGGATATTAATTATAGCAAAAAGTAAAAAAAAATATATATATTTTTTAATTGTCGCTCTTTTTTTGTTTATAGCGCAAAAAATAAAAACTGCATCAAACTGTAATCAAATACCACCAAAAGAAAGCTCTATTTGTGGGAAAAAAAGGATGCTGATTTTGTTTTGGTGTAACAAAGCACGGCCGCGCAATTGTCAGTTAAAGCGACGCAGTGCCGAATCGCAAAAAGTGCTCTGGTCACTTTTGGGGCTGAAGCGTTTTCATTTCATAATTTATATATATTTTTTATTTTGATTGTTTAGACATTTTTAAACTCAGAATTGAAATCTTTTTTGTTTTTACCAATGAAATTAAATCATTATTTTTGCACTACCTTATGTAATGCATCAATTCGTGTTGGTTCTGTTTTTCAGGTAGAAGATGCTCTCAGTGAAGTGGATTTCCAACTGAAGTTAGACCTTCATTTTACAGACAGCGAGCAGCAGTGAGTACCGCAATACCTTATGGATAAACTGTGTAAATGTAATATTATTATTAGACATGGTGGCTGCATCATTTTTTTTTTTTTTCATGATTTAAAGCTGAACTACACTGTATCTAAGCAGCACAAATCAAAAATGCTTTTTAATCTAATTTTTTATATTCAAAGCAAACTCCCCCATCCATCCATCCATATCCCCATGCTTTAGCTTGGAGACATGGATGTCTCCAAGCTAAACTGTCTCCTGTCATTTTTACTTTTTTGACATTTTTTTTTGGTGAATGTGTAGGGGTAGAATGTACCCGCTACCCATCCACATGGGGGGGGGCAGGATCTTGGGGTCCTCATGTTAAAGGGGGCTTTCAGATTCCGATGAGCCCCCTGCCCGCAGACCCCCACAACCACTGGGCAAGGGTTGTAGGAAGAGGCCATTGTCCCCATCAACATGGGGACAAAGTGTTTTAGGGGGGACCCCAAAGCACCATCCCCATGTTGAGGTCATGTGGCCTGGTACGGTTCAGGAGAGGGGGCGCTCTCTCGTCCCCCCTTTTCCTGCGGCATGCCAGGTGCTGTGACCCCCCACGCCATTTTATTTTAAATTTTGACGCGGGGTTCCTCTTAAAATACATACCAGACCTGTACTGCGTAGTTTGGATTTGGGGGGGGGGGGGCCACACCATTTTTTTTTTCAATTTTGGCGCGGGGTTTCCCCTAATATCCATACCAGGCCTAAAGGGCCAGTTTTAAATGACGTGTTTTCCTTTAGAAATGTCATTTTGCTGTGGTACTGTTCTAAACATGGGATATTTAAAGGAATATTTCATTTTTAGTGTTTCACTTTATGCATTCTTAAAATCACTGCTCCTGAAAAAATAGCCGTTTAAAAACTTTTTTTGTTTGCATACATGTCCCCTGGGGCAGGACCCGGATCCCCAAACACTTTTTATGACAATAACTTGCATATAAGCCTTTAAAATTAGCACTTTTGATTTTTCATGTTCGTGTCCCATAGACTTTAAAGGTGTTAACGCGTTCACACAAATTGCTTGCCTTTTCGCAAGTTCTGGTGCAAATTGAACCGGGGGGTGTTCGGGTTATCCCTACTTGATAATAAATCCCTACTCTATTTGAAAAAATAAATAAATATAGATAAACATTACCTTCATCCATCTTCTTTGATTCTTCATTCCTTTCTTTCCCCTATTCTATTAAATAATATGTTAAGTATACATCAACTTTAACCTTATTAATTTTCCTTCCTTTCTTCCTTTCGTTTCCTTATCCTTATTCTATTAATAAAGTTTTAAATATAGATAAACGTCCTTTCCTTTCCCTTTCCATTTCCCATTCCTATTTCCTTTTCCTTTCCTCATATCCATATTGTATTGAAAACAAAAGTTTTAAGTCTAGATAAACTTTCACTTCATCTATTTTCTTTAATTTTTTCTTTTCTACCTTTCCTTCCTTCCTTTCCTTCTTTTCTCCCTTCCTTTTTTCTTTCTTGTTAATGTATCCTTATTCTATCTAAAAAATATATATAACTATAGATAAACATTACCTTTATCCATCTTCTTTGATTCTTCCTTCCTTCCTTTCTTTCCCCTATTCTATTAAATACAGTAAAGTATAACTCAACTTTAACCTTATCAATTCTCTTTCATTCCTTCTTTCCTTCTTCCCTTCCTTGTCTTTCTTCCCACCTTCCTTCATTTCTTTCTTTCTTGGTTGCCAGAGGATCTTGTCCAGGCACGGTAGTCATCTCCCTTGCCTCCCGTAGATAGATCTATAACACGCATATAGTCTCTGCTCCTGCTTTTGCTGAGCATTTTGTCAAGTTTCTTCTGATAAAATTCTGGAATCTCTAACAAGAAAAAACAACACGAGCGTCGCTAACAAGTGTAAACATTTCTTCCAGGCTGAAAGACATCTCTGCCGTCCCCCTGATCAGCAACCGCACTTTAGGTCTTCATTTTCATCCGCGAAGAGGTTTGCACCACCATGTTCCTGTCATGTTCGACTATTTCCACTTGTCGGTGATCTCCGTAACGGTGCACGCTTCACTGCTAGCCTTACATCAGCCGTTTACCAGGTACAGTACCAGACACAGCAGATGCCTGCCTCTCATGCCTGCACGGGCTTGTAAGCAATCGCTTGTCCTACCGTACAAAACTGGAGTGCACTGAAAATAATCCGAGAGAGGGAAACTATTTTTTCTGGCCTGACCTCCTTCCGCATCAACAACAATGCCGTTTCATATGCTCGTCCTCTGGAAAATAAAAACCACGCCAATCAAACCAGAAAATGTAATTAAAGGCTTAGTCCACCATTTGACCATACTTCACCAATATTTATGGTGCAACATTAAACATGGCCATGTTCCCCAACCTATTACCCCCACTTACCTTAATTGTGGGGTGCTTCTCCCTGGATCTTCCTGTTGTTTTTTTTTAATTTAGTGCAACAGTCATGTCATCCATCCACTGATCCATTTATAGGGATCTGTGAATGGAGAGACTTCTAGTCCCATCGCAACAAAGGGACTCGTAGAACTCAATGGAGCACAAGTGCAGTAATGTTACATTACTTGTAGCCTATTCATTGTGTCCTTCAGCCCCGTAACTGAAGATCAGTGCCTCTGTACTGATCTGGGGCTGGGATGAAAACCATGCAGAAGCCTGTTCAACCCTTACATCAGGGTTCCTATAAGTGTCTCCACTTGCATAAGGGTTCCTATAAGTGCCCCCCCACCTTACATCAGGTGTCCTTATCAGAGTTCCCCCATACATCAGGGTTCCTATAAGTGTCCTCCCTTCCATAAGGGTTCCTATAAGTGTCCCCCCTTACATCAGGAGTCCTCATCAAAGTTCCCCCGTACATCAGAGCTCCTATATATGATGCCCCTTACATCAGTAATCCTCATCAAAGTTCCCCCTTACATCAGGGTTCCTATATATGTCGCCCCTTACATCAGGAGTCCTCATCAAAGTTCCCCCTTACATCAGGGTTCTTATAAGTGTCCCCCCTTACATCTGCCCCCAGAACCTCCTTAGATCCTGGCTTGCCCAAGATACATGTATTGTGGTTGCAATGCTCAACAGGCTTCAATGCAAAAATTGCAAAAAATCTTTTTTTAATGTGGGTATATTTATTACATTTTTGCATAAGGTGGACTATGCCTTAAAAACAACAATATTGCAGAGGTAAGGGTCACTTGATCAAACCATCCTATAAGAACAAATTGGTACTTTCTAAAAACTCATTGAAGGTTAAAAGCTAACCTACACCTCACCAGGTCTGCTAATCTTTAACCTAAAAGAAAAAAATGCAATGAATTAAAATAATTAATAGGTACTGTTTGGTGTATCCATGATACTTCCCACTTTTTCAGCTTTAAACTCCTATCTTACTTTCTCCAGAGCATATTATCCCGTCTAAATGGGTGGTATAGTCTTTCTTAGTGAAATGTCTAGGTAATTTTTTTTTTTTGATTGTTTATTTATCTGTTGAAACTTGTACGCCATTCAATGTGTCATTTTTCAAATGTACACCCACCAATTCACAAGTGCATTTTAATTCTATAACTATCAACAGTCTGCCTCCATTAAGCATCACTAGGCTATGAAATCCAGGGCATGTACCCTTGGTCTTTTCCTAAGTGATCCAAGTCTCCTTTGCAGTAGTTGTTGTCAAAGCAAGAATGATTCTCTTTACCAAAACCAATTTATTATCTACAAAATGAGGTTGCCATATGTATGAACACACAGAAATAAAAAAAAATGGCAAAATATTAACTTTAAAAATTAAAATAAATCACATTTATTAAAAATAAATCAAAGACCTAAAAAGCAGAGAGTGTAAAAAGCACTTCTTAGCATTTTAAAAACATTTGCACAGCCTTTTTTTTCAGGATACATAAAGTGTCTCCATGACTGTACATAAATACACGATAATCATAATGTGTTGTATAAATCAGAAATAAAATCAGATAAAATATGCATCATTGCAAACAGGTATCCCATACGTCTATCTGTTTCTCGGGTCTTGCCAGCTTTCTCAGGATAAGGGTATCCTAGACCAGCCTGTCTCAACCAGGGGTCCATGGAATCCTAGATTTCCTGCAGAGGTTTGTAGGGGTTCAATGAGCGACAAGTCATTTCTGTCTCTCAGATAATTTACCACTGATATCAATGATCATTTTAGCTATCGGTAAGGAAGGCATTCTGCCTCATGACCATTATTGTAAAAGGCATTCTTCCCACTGACCACCAATGTAAGGGACATTCTTCCCACTGATGACCAACGTAAGGGACATTCTTCCCACTGATCACCAATGTAAGGAACATTCTTCCCACTGATCACCAATGTAAGGAACATTCTTCCCACTGACCACTAATGTAAGGGACATTCTTCTCACTGATCACCAATGTAAGGAACATTCTTCCCACTGACGAGTCGACCAATGTAAAGGACAATCTTCTCACTGACCACCAATGTAAGGGGCATTCTTCTCACTGACCACCAATATAAGCAGAATTTGTTCCACTAACCAGAAAAATAGGGGATATTCTTGTCTCTGACTTCCAATGTAAGGAATTTTCTTCTCACTGACCACCCATGCAAGAAGAATTCTTCCCACTGACCACCAACATAAGGGGCATCCTTCTCACTGACCACTAAGGCATGGATCATTCTTCCCACTGACCACCATGCTAATCTACAGTGAGCTGTAAACAGAAAAAATTTTCAGGGGTTCACTGAAAATTACTTTATGGGTTCCTCCATGTTAAAAGGGTTGTGAAAGGCTGTTGTAGACAAAGATATTAATCTTGCTGAGCTTTGTTTCATACTATCTTATTTTTTAAGCAGTGGTGACAAATTTACCTTCAGCCATGTTTTCACATTAATAAAATTAAAGAGAACACTGTTTTGGACCAGTTGATTTTTTAATACCAATGAAAAACAATTCCAAGTATCAGTTTACTTATATGAAGCCTAACTAGGGCATACGATATAAGGTGGAAATACAGGCACTGCCAGAGAAATTTTTGAAGTTGTAGGTAAGAAGAAAAGTCACACATTCTGTTTCATAGTATACTACAAGCCCATCAGTATTACCATCTAAGACCCCAGGGGTGCCCCAAGTGTTTTAGGAACCTAATCACAAAAAAGAAAAAAAGTTAAAACCTCAAAGCCCCAATCACAAATGGTAATAATACAAACTCAAGTCGCTGCCAATGAACCTAAAACCCTGGCTTAGCCTCCAAACTCCACCCAAAAAAATTGTGTTCATCATCAGTAATACTGTATCTGCATATGCTCATCAACAATCCACATAAACATATATACTTAATTTGATAAATGTATTGAAAAATTAAAAACAAACAAAACAACACATAAAGGGCGTAGACTCCCATCAAAAATGATAATATGGATTGGATCCCATTTAGGAACTTTTTTAAAAGAATTGTTTCTTAATTTCTGTGTCAAATTAAATCCAGTCCCATAAGGAAGGAATGTTTGTCTTTCATGTGTATAACATTGCAAAGTGATTCTGTGTGAAAGAACCTGTATGTAAATTTCACATCTTGCAATGAATGATGAATGTAGAGTATCCCATTAATAAAGACAATGCACATCAAGCTTCCATTATCTTCAACATCACCAACATTTTGGTGCTTGTCTTCCAAAATGAGCCACAAGGACCTTTTGAAGTCATGCATGCTCCATAAAGAGATCCCAAATCCTTTGGGCTAGGGCAGGTCATAATCATGAGACAATGATGTTATGGCAGCATTGCAAATAACTATGCTCCCTTAGAGATTCTGTACAGTGTTGCAAGAGAGGAAGGTAGTCTTATTGGACAGCAAATTCTTTGGGGGCCATCTTGTGTGAGGGAACCTTTTAAATAAGGAACCCCACATAATTTTGGCACGCTTCTGGTGAAATTGTGGTAGGGAGAGGAACCTGCTTGTGAGGAAAAGTCTTTAGCATTTGGTCAGGTTCCAGACAAGGAGATAAAGCTCAGGAAAGGATCCTCCTTCACTTCATACACTCTAGTAAGTGGTGTGGAGGTGTGGAGCCAGTGCAGACTGCAAAAATCATCCTCCCTTTGCCTATTCAAGAAAGGGACTAACAAGCCATAACATCTATGTTCAGAGCTGAAACAGTCAAAATGAATGAATGATTGGTGCTCTGTGGAAATAAATGGTCCAGGACACTTCTCCTGTGGAAACGGCACAGTGCCACCCACAGGCTGGAAGACTACCTTAACCTGCCTACTCCTTGAACATGTCAAACCTTTGCAAACCCCCACCATATGTGTTCTGGGGATTGGTAGCCGGTGCATTTTACTATTTGGGATGAGCCCACAGGGTAAACAAAACCACATTGGTTTCCAAAAAGTCCAGCCTTTATGGGAGTTATTATGTGCTACCGTATTTACAAGTACATTGTGGAAAAATGCCACAATGAAAAAAAAATGTAAACTAAAAAATGCTGCCACTCAGCCTACTAAACTATGTAAAGACATTTCCCTCACTGTTTACTGACCAGACCTAATGCTTGTTATTCCCTTCCTTGAATAGGCAGAGGATGTTTCTGCAGTCTGTACTGGTTCCACACCTCCACACCATAGAATGTATGAAGCGAAAAAGTTGCCTTCCCTGAGTTCTCACACCTTGTCTGGAACCTGACCAGGGGCAGCCCGTCCCTTAAGGGTGCACGGGTGCCGTCCCCCTATTCAAAAGTCCGGCCCCTATGCAGGACGCTGGATGCATGAATTCCAACGGGGGGGTTTTAAGCATCTAATTACAGCCAGATGCTCTAATAGGCTTCAAGATAGGGTGGGCTCAGGGAGTAGAGAATGCGAACGAGCCCCCCCAGGTGTGTTACAATTACAATGAATGTTTGCTATTTGTAACACTGAACCTACTCCTGGCCAATCAGGAAGCGGGTCTTCAGACCCGTCACTCAATTGGCTGAAAGGACGGGCGAACCTATTGGACTCCTAGATGGTGGGGAGGAGACGCATGGCGGAAGCCGACGTGATGGAGAAGAGGATGCAGGAGCTGCTGCCAGCTGCCGATGTCCACCGCCCGCCACCCGCCACCTAGATGGGGTAAGTGCCGGGCCGACTGGCAGAGTGGGGGGGGTGGTTGTTGCCGCCCCCCCCCCAAAAAAAATCATCAGCCGCCACTGAACCTGACCCCAAGTTAAAGACTGTTCCTCACAAACAGGTTCTTCTCCCTACCACACATTCCCCAGAAGCACGCCAAAATGATGTGGAGTTTCTTTTTGAAAGATTCCCTCACCCAAGATGACCGCCAAAGTCTCTTTAGAATTTGGTGTCCAATTAGACTACCTTCTCTCGAGACACTGTACAGAATCTCTAAAGGATCAATTCCTTCCCATGCAATAATGGCACTAGGCCTTCTACAGGTGGAAGGGCTAACTGCACCTGCCTACACAGACACATTACACTTTTCTAGAGCTAGATGGACTCAGAGACAATAGACTTACATGGAGCTTAAAGTCATATTCGCCTGAAAAACTGGAAGGTAGACCTAATCGGAACGCCTTTGTGAAAGGACCCTAAAGCAGACACTGAGCTAGGAATTAATGAAACCATACCTGATGCCCAATCCAAAAAAACCTGCCTAGAGTTAAAGGATAGTGGACATGTATAACAACATCCCAGGGGAGAAATAAATACCATCCAGGACTCCCTAGACAAAGTTATATTGTTATTGTACAGTACCTCACAGCCCAGAGCTGGTAGTGTGAACAAGTCCTCAATGTACTTGGTGTCAGGATAATCACATTAAGAGGTACCACACGTAAGTCACAATGGCTAAATATAAAATGCACAAGAGTTTCTTCCACATTCTCTATACGAAGCACTAATAAATTAAGCTACTGCAGGGATAAGTTTAAGGTCTGGAATGAATTCATAAAAGTAATCTGGATCATATATTTCACATTTATGAAAAAAACATATTGGCCAATGTGAACCAGATACCAGCACATAAAGATATGACAGTCACGATAAAAAGGTCCTCTTTAACTGTCTGTGATCTTCAATTTCCTATGTATTGTCTTCTAGTTTTGTTCGTCCAGTAAGAGGCTCCTGGTTGGGAAAAAGTAACCAAGAACTGGCGACGGACCAGACAAGCGTTTCTCTTGAAAATCTGGTTTTTGGAGCTGCATACTGCAAACCACCTTCTCCAGAGGTAGGAATTTGCTTAGCTGTCTTAGCAGTGTAGATTTATGACCCTCTGAACTCCTGATACAGACTGAAATTTACCCGGTATGCCTAACACAGTCACTAATCCCAGAGATTCTGTTCCCCTAAACCTTATAAGACAGCTGAGGTTTCTAAAAAAAAATTATAAAGACGTTTGTATTAGAGATTTAGAGTACAGTCAAAAATATTGACACCCCTGCATTTCTGTCAGATAATGCACCACTTCGCCCATGAAATTGTTGCAATTACAAATGTTTAGGCATTCTCATGTTTATTTCTTTTGTTTGTATTGGTATGACACAAAAAAGTGGAGAAACAAAAAGCCAAATCTGACACATTCTACATAAAACTCCAAAAATGGACTGGACAAAATTATTGGCACCCTCATTTTAATATTTGGTAGCACACCCCTTGAAAAAAATAACTGAAATCAATCGCTTCCGGTAACCATCAACTGCTCCAGGTCTCTCAGATTGGAAGGGTTCCTTTTCCCAACTGCTGTTTTGAGATCTCTTCACAGGTGCTCTATGGGATTTAGATATGGACTCATTGCTGGCCAGTTCAGTACTCTCCAGAGCTTTGTCTTAAACCATTTCTGGATGCATTTTGACCTGTGCTTTGGGTAATTGTCCTGCTGTAAGACCCATCACCTCTGACGGAGACCCAACTTTCTGACACTGGGCTCTACATTGCACCCCAGAATTCTTTGGTAGTCTTCAGATTTCATAATGTCATGCACACAGTCAAGACATTCATTGCCTGAAGCAGCAAAACTACCCCAAATCATCAGTGAACCTCCACCATGTTTGACTGTAGGGACTGTATTCTTTTCTTTAAAGGCCTCATTTATTTTTTCTGAAAACAGTAGAATAACAGGCTTTACCAAAAAGCTGTAATTTTGTTTCGTCTGTCCTCAGCATATTCCCCAAAAGGATTTTGGATTCCTCAGGTAAGTTTTGGGAAACTGCAATCTGGCCTTTTTATGTGTTTGTGTCAGCAGGGGAGGTCTTCCTGGGTCTTTTACCATAGCGTCCCTTTTCATTCAGATGGTGACATATAGTGCGAGCTGACACAGTTGCACCCTGTTCCTGAAGGTCAGATTGAAATAGTCTGCAAGTTGATCTAGGTTCTTTATCCACCATTTGAACAATCCTTCGCTGCATTCTTTGATCAATTTTTCTCTTTCATAGCTACAGTGCCATGGGCTGTAAACTTCTTGACAATGTTGCGCACAGAGGACAGAGGAACATTAAGATCTCTGGAGGTGGACTTGTAACCTTGAGATTGTCCATGCCTTTTTACAATTTTTGGTCTTAAATCCTTCAGACAATTTGTTGCTGCTCTTTCTCTTCTCTTTCCTCCGTGTGGCATACAGAGACACACAATAGTAAGGTTGAGTCAATTTTTCACCATTTTAACTAGTTGCCAGTGTGATTTTTAAACTGCCATTACCTGTTAATTGATACAGGTGCGTTTAATTACGAATTGCAGGAGCATCACAAACTTGGGATGCAATTATTTCTTACAATTTTGAGAAGGTGCCAATAATTTTGTCCAGTCCATTTTTGGAGTTTTGTGTGGAATGTGTCAGATTTGGTTTTTGTGTTTCTCCACTTTTTTGTGTCCTACCAATACAAACAAAAGAAATAAACAGGAGAATGCCTAAACATTTGTAATTGCAATAACTTTCTTGGCGAAGTGGTGCATTATCTGACAGAAATGCAGGGGTGCCAATATTTTTGGCCATGACTGTAATTGTGTGAAAGAGTATTTAATAATTTTGTCATAATATAAAATATAATTATCGTTTTTATTATATTTATGATTATTACCGCTATAACATTTATCCACAGCACTGCTCCCTTGTAGTGTACTGACAATGCTGACAGATCTTCTGCTACCTGTTCTTTTTTTTCTTTTTCTATTTTTTTTTTTTTTATATACACTGAGCAAAATTATAAACTCAACACTTTTGTATTTGCCCCTATTTATCATGAGCTGAACTTAAAGATGTACGACTTTTTCTATGTACACAAAAGGCCTATTTCTCTCAAATATTGTTCACAAATCTGTCTAAATCTGTGTTAGTGAGCACTTCTCCTTTGCCGAGATAATCCATCCACCTCAAAATTGTGACATATCAAGATGCTGAATAGACAACATGATTATTGCACAGGTGTGCCTTAGGCTGGCCACAATAAAAGGGCACTCTACAGTAAAATGTGCAGTTTTATCACACAGCACAATGCCACATATGTCGTAAGTTTTGATGGACCGTCCTGCATGCTGACTGCGGGAATGTCCGCCAGAGCTGTTGCCCTTGAATTGAATGTTCATTTCTCTACCATAAGCCATCTCCAAAGGCGTTTCAGAGAATTTGGCAGTACATCCAACCGGCCTCACAACCGCAGACCATGTGTAACCACACCAGCCCAGGACCTCCACATCCAGCATCTTCACCTCCAAGATCATCTGAGACCAGCCACCTGGAAAGCTGCTGCAACAATCGGTTTGCATAACCCAAGAATTTCGGCACAAACTGTCAGAAACCATCTCAGAGAAGCTCATCTGCATGCTCGTCGTCCTCATCGGGGTCTCAACCTGACTGCAGTTCGTCGTCCTAACCGACTTGAGTGGGCAAACGCTCACATTTGATGGTGTCTGGCACTTTGGAGAGGAGTTCTCTTCACGGATGAATTTCGATTTTCACTGTACAGGGGAGATGGCAGACAGTGTGTATAGCGTCATGTGGTTGAGCGGTTTGCTGATGTCAACATTGTGGCTGGAGTGGCCCATGGTGGCGGTGGGGTTATGGTATGGGCAGGCATATGCTATGGACAACGGACACAGGTGCATTTTATTGATGGCATTCTGAATGCACACCGTGCATACCGTGATGAGATCCTGAGGCCTGAGGCATTGTTGTGCCATTCATCCACGACCATCACCTCATGTTGCAGCATGATAATACACAGCCCCATGTTGCAAGGATCTGTACACGATTCCTGGAAGCTGAAAACATCCCAGTCTTCATAGTCACCGGACATGTCACCCATTGAGCATGTTTGGGATGCTCTGGATCGCCGTATACGACAGCATGTTCCAGGTCCTGCCAATATCCACTAACTTCCCACAGCCATTGAAGAGGAATGGACCAACATTCCACTAGGCCACAATCAACAACCTGATCAATTCTATGCAAAGGAGATGTGCTGCACTGCGTGAGGCAAATGGTGGTCACACCAGATACTGACTTTTTTTCAGACCCCCCTGACCCCCCAATACAGTAAAACTGCACATTTTAGAATGGCCTTTTATTGTGGCCAGCCTAAGGCACACCTGTGCAATAATCATGCTGTCTAATCAGCATCCTGAAATGCCACACCTGTGAGGTGGATGGATTATCTTGGCAAAGGAGAAGTGCTCACTAACATAGATTTGTGAACAATATTTGAGAGAAATAGGCCTTTTGTGTACATAGAAAAGTCGTAGATCTAGCAGGTGGCATTGCAAACGGCTAACGCGTTACAAGGTCGAACCCTCTTCCTCAGAACCACCATCGCTGTGGCTCTGATGAAGAGGGTTCGCCCTCGTAACGCGTAAGCCGTTTGCGATACCATCTGGTTCCTCCAAATATCTGGTCCAGGTTGTAGGCGTCTAGAGATACTGCTCGCAATTGCCAGAGTATTGATAAGCCTTGTTTTAAAGCTTGTTTGTGAGTATATTTCTTGTTATATTTGATGAATAAATGTTATCTTTGGCAACGCACAAGGTCGGTGCGCCCTCCTGTTCTTTTTGTATGTCACAAACAATGACTGATAGATGTGACTTAAAAGGCACCATACAAAGAAGTTGTCTTATGCATAGCAAGAAAAGAAAATTAGCTAGAGGCTTGGATTTCTTAAACTGAGTTACCTAGAAAGATCTTTTAAATTGAATACAAACTGGCTATGTGCTGTGTGGAAAACTGTGCACCCCCTTTGGGACATGCAGAAGCAGCTATAAGAATCAAGAGAGAAGAGGACAGAATTTACCAAATAAAATCAACAACAGAAAAGGAGTAGAAAAGAATGCACTGGTAAAAGAAGGAAGATGAATTTCACTTGTTAGCCACTTTAGGACCATCCGCCCACATTGTGCTGTGCAACCCCCCTCCCCCCACCTACTCCTGGTGTGTTTAGACACAGCAGGATTTTGTCAGCAGGCCCTGTCCAATGATTCATGGCTGGCACCTGCTGATTGGCTGTTTCCCATTACAACCCAGAGACCTGTGTTGACAAACACACAGGGACAGGGCTCTGTACAGGGGGAATGATTTGTGTCTGTTTCTTCTCCCTGCTGTGCTGTGCAGGGAGGAGAAACAAACTGATTTTTACTAAAAAGCAGCACACATTAACCTCCTTGACGGTATTCCCGAGTTTGGCTCGGGGTGGATTTTCAGCACCAAAAGCGGTAACCCCGAGCCAGACTCGGGATCGCATTGCAGGATCCAGGTACAGCTCACTTACCTTGTCCCCTGGATCCTGCGATGTCTCCCCGCTGTGTGAGCGGCTCGTCCTCCGCTCGATTCATCACAGAGCCGAGCTCCGTTCCCTGCGAGCGTTGCGACGCACGGGGACGGAGAACGGCGCCACATTCAAAAAGTAAAAAACAGCATACACATACAGTACACTGTAATCTTACAGATTACATTACTGTATCAATTTATTTCACGTTCCTTTTGTCCCTAGTGGTCTGTCTAGTGCCCTGCATGCAGTTTTATATTATAAATACTGTTCTTTCTGCCTGGAAACTGGAGATTGTCCATGGCAACCAAAACCGTCCCTTTACATCAAAAGTGGTTTTAGACCAGCTAGAAAACAGAGAAAATAAATTATAATCACTTGCAGAATTGAGCGATCGTGATTTGTGGGGAAATCCGTCATCAAACACTGAAAAGTGATGACAGCGACAATTCTGCAACTGAGCAAATTTCAGTGTTTTTGATTTGATTACATTATTGAATAATTTTCATTATTATTATATTATTATTTGGTATAATTATTTATAGTTATTTATTATATAATAATTTATGATTTCGTGTTTCAAACTTTATCATACCCGGGATGTCTACTAGACTCTTGTTTGCACTGATTTAAGTGAGTTATTCCTAAGAATTACAGGCCTACAATATAAAACGCCACATTTCCATGCAAAATAATTGTACCGCTTTCAGCATCAGAAAACTGAAATAATCATACCGCCAGGGAGGTTAACACATTGTTAGGCACACACTTAACCCCTTAATTACCCTGAAATGTTAAAGTGATACTAAAGGATCGTTTTTTTAAATAACAAACATGTCATACTTACCTCAACTGAGCAGCTCATTTTGCACAGAGTGGCCCTGAACATCCATTTCTGGGGTCCCTCTGCGGCTCTTGTGGGTCCTCCCCGCATTAGATAATCCCCTTGGAGAAGCGCTCTCCCGGAGGGGTCAGCTTGCGGGCGTGCTCTCGAGTCCAGCTTTCGGTGTCCATAGAGGTTGAATGCAGGACTCGGCCCTGCCCCCCGGCGCCCGCGTCATTGGATTTGATTGACAGCAGCGGGAGCCAATGGCTGCGCTGCTCTCAATCTATCCAATCAAGAGCCGGGAAACCGTGGAGAGAGGGACGGCGGGAATAGGTAAGTAAATCGGGGGGGGGGGCTAGGGGGCCGGTGACTGCCAGGTGTTTTTTCACCTTAATACATAGGATGCCTTTACAACCCCTTTAACCCCTTTCCAACCAGTGTTATTAGTACAGTGGGAGTGTATAGTATTACCACTGATCACTGTATTAGTGTCGCTGATGATGTCAGTGTCAGTTAGTGTCGGATTGCCTGGCGCCCGCCGTACTGTCACAGTCCCACTTTAAGGCTGGGTTCACACTATTGTGAATAGGATGGTGCATCTAGCAAGGTCCATAAAGACATGGATGAGCGAGTTTGGGGTAGAGCAACTAGGCTGGCCTGCACAGAGACCTCAACCCGATAGAACACCTTTGAGATGAATTAGATCAGAGACTAGCCTTCTCGTCCAACATCAGTGCCTAACCTCACAAATGCGCTTCTGGAAGAATGGTCAAACATTCCCATAGACACACTCCTAAACTTTGTGGAAAGCCTTCCCAGAAGAGTTGAAGCTGTTATAGCTGCAAAGGGTGGGCCAACTCAATATTGAACCCTACAGACTCAGACTAGGATGCCATTAAAGTTAATGGGCGTGTAAAGGCAAGTGTCCTAATACTTTTGGTAATATAGTGTATATTTAATTTGGTTATAGAGTTGCATGACCAAGCAATTACCAGTTAAAGTAGTGCAGTGCTGAGTAACAACAAAATTGGCCTGGTCATGAAGAATGTAAAACCTTCCAGAGCTCAAGTGGTTACATTTTGAACTTGCCCAAGGAATTGGTCAGATTAGCCTTAGAGTACCACTCTGTATATTGAAAAGAAGACATCAATGACAAATATTTCTGGGGGTGAGAAAGTATGCTCAATAAAAGATTTCCATCTGTGGAAGAAGTGTTTGGTGGGAGTATATTTTGGATTTCGGTATCGAGCTTCTCTTTATAGAAGAGGGTCAAAAGATCCTTTTTTAACTGCGGCAGTTGTAAGAACTGAAGAGCCAGTCTAAACTTTCAAGATATTTCTATGAAAGATGGATCTATGGAGAAATAACAGCTTTGTGATTACCCAGATAGAGAGACATCTTTATTGTAACTAAGCAAAAGCAGGGTTTTAGGTACCTGTAGCCAAAATAAAAAAATAAAGTTTATGATATGGTTCTAAAAAGTTTAAACATTATCACAGTTCCAAAAACAATGCAATAATGTAGGCTTGTCATGGCCGCAATGAGGGCTGGCCTGAAGAGTAGACTTAGAGGGAAGAAAAGGGACAAATGCTCTGTAGAGTAGTTAACATTTCTCTCCAAGTTTCATCTATCATATATTTATGAATTTTATTTTATCCCTTTAGTAGTTTTCAAATCTTCCTCCGAAAGAGCCTTGTTCCAGTTTTTTTAGAAGTGTATGGCACACAGCTCAGTTGAAGCAAAGGTTTAATTGGCCATAAATGTCCGAAATTGAGTAGAGCCCTTTTTTTTAGAAGCTGATCAACCAGGGAAGGTTAAAAAGGGTTTGGACTTGTCAGAGCAGCACTTGGTGGATGGTGGTAGTAGAGGAGGTGCAAAGCAGGAGAAGGAAACTCAATCACAACAGATCGGAAAGGTTTAAAACTGGGAGGATCCACGTTGAATGCTACCTGTTCTTGGTTCATGTATGTTTTTGCTAAGATTGATGACACACAGGGGGACATTTACTAAAACTGGTACACACAGAATCAGTTTCTAGGTTTTCTTGTCAAAGCTTAATTGAACAAGCTGAAGTTAGATGCTGGTTACTATGTACAGCTGTGCCAGTTTCTGTGTGCACAGGTTTTAGTAAATATCCCCCCATATTTTCACATTTAACAGGTACTGCAGAGGTAGAGTTAGATGGGGGCTCCACCAAAGTTTTGCCATGGGGCTCCATGGTTCATGGTTATGCCCCTGGTTTTAACCCTTCCATACCGGGGTGTAGATAAGGGGGGTTAGGGGGGTCCAAATCCCCCCAGAGCCTCCGTCCATGGCGCAGCAGCTAGGTTATTGTAGCCTTTCAGCTGCGGGACCGGGATGGGAGCCGCACAGTCACAATTTCGTTAAGTATTGTGTTCCGGCCTGTTTGTTTATTGTGTGGGCGGGCCGGGACTCGGTATAGTGCAGGGCGATGTCTGTGGGAGGAACTGACCCCTGTACCCTGCTCTACAGACCCCCTTACCCAGCCCTACAGACCCCCTGTCTTTCATCCTCCCGACCTTCATACCCTACCCGACTGACCCCCTGCATTTCATTCTGCTGACCCCTGTACCCAGCCCTATTACCCCCTGTCTTCTGTCCTGCTGACCCCTGGACCCTACCCTACTGACCCCCCATACCCTGCCCCACTGACCCCCTGCCTTCCGCCCATCTAACCCCTGTACCCTGCCCTACTGACCCCCTGTTTTGCATCCTGCTGATTCCTTGACCCCCTATACTCTGTCCTTCTAATCCCTGTCCTCTGCCCTTGTGACCCTTCTTCTCTGCCCTGATGACCCCCGTACACTGCCCTGCAGACTGATTGCTGTCCTTCACCCAGCTGATCCCTGTCTTCTGCCCTGATAACCCCTGCTCTTCCCCCAGCCGACCCCAGTCTTCTGCGCTGATAACCTCTGCTCTCCACTCAGCTGACCTCTGTCTTTTGCCCTGATGACCCCTGCTTTCCACCCAGCTGACCCCTTTCTTCTGCCCTGATGACCCCAGCTCTCCACTCAGCTGACCTCTGTCTTCTGCCCTGATGACCCCTGCTTTCCACCCAGCTGACCCCTTTCTTCTGCCCTGATGACCCCTGCTCTCCACCCAGCTGACCCCTGTCTGGGTTTTTTGTTTAACCACACTCCTTAAGCTCCTCCCACTGTTAAGAGTTTGGTCATAGCCACATTTTGCCGCTATGCGCGCCACAAATAATTTTCTCCCTCATGTGTGCCTCATTCTGAAGTTCAAAAGTTGGGAGGTATGAGTGTGGACGGAGAGGAGAACTCTGATTCACTGCATTAGCAGCCACCCACTGACAAGGAGAAAGTGCGGGCTAACAGGAACTGGCCCATTTGGCCTGCATTACAGGAGAAGTTGGGTGGGGAGAGAGGACTGCAGCAGAGAGCGCCACACCCAAAATTTGTCACAGTGTGGCAGGCTCGCTAATTATTGTCCTCTTGGTACCCAAGGTTGAACCTCCCCCCAGGGAAAAAAAGTATCCACGGCCCTGCTTTCACACTCTATCCAAAACTAAAAGGTGTTATACTTACTGAATATACAACTGCATTCAATTGAATTGTTATCTCTTCCTTGCAGGAAACTTGCTATGTGCCATCAGATACGTGCATACAACATGCCTACAAGTGGCACAAGGATCTTTGCCAGCTGCTGCTGTCTGCATACAGTGGGCTCTTCTCCTACTATGCCACCCTTCTAAAGGAAATCCCAGATTTAACTCAAGTTGACATAGGTAAGTGGTTCCTGTTTGATACATAATTAGTAATAAAGCTTATGAATCATAATGAGCAAACCAAACTTTTTTCTTTCAAAGTGGGATTTTACACAGAGTGGAACAATTATCATCAAGCATACGCTTGTCACTGGTTACTAATGTGCCAAAGAAAAATCAGTGGGCTCTATCAGTAAACTGGTAAAGAGGTTCTAAGTAGACATGTGCACATACAAAAAATGTGTTTGTTTTCGTTTCTTTTTTTTGCTTTTTTTGGAAATTTTCAAATTTCCGAATTTCGAATTTTCGGATTTCCGAAATTCAAATTTTTAAGATTTCTGAATTTTCAAATTTTCAAATTTTCAAATTCCAAATTTTCGAATTTTCGAATTTCCAAATTTTCACATTTCTGAATTTCTGAGTTTTCAAATTTCCGAATTTCTGAATTTTTGGAATTAAAAATTTGGAAATTAAAAAATTCGAAAATCCAAAAATTCTAAAGTCTGAAAAAAAGAAAGAAATTCAGTAAAATTCAAAATAACTAACTAATAATGACTAACTATGAAATTATAGGTATTGGAGTTTCCGTTCAAATGTGGCTGTTTGTGGACGTAAAGAATACAAATTTACCCGATGTTGCGAATTATCCGAAATAACGAATGCATCTAAACAAATGGAATGGACCAAATTAATAATAATAAAACTTTTTTATTATTATTTATTATTATTGTTATTTATTATTATTAGATCATTACCTTCCATTTGTTTAGATACGGCATTCGATATTTTAGATAATTTATAACTTCGGATAAATTCGTACTTGTTACGTTCACTAAGACAAATTTTAAAATTTGGAAATTCCAATACCTAAAATGTAATTTTTATTATTAGTTAGTTATTATTTCAGATTTTTTTAAATTTTCAAATTTACGAAATCTCGAACTTCCAAAATTTCGAATTTCCGAATTTCCGAAATATCCAATTTCCGAAATTTCGAATTTCCGATTTTCCAATTTCCGAATTTCCAATTTCTGAATTTCCAATTTCTGAATTTCCGAAATTCTGAATTTCTGAAATTCCGAAATTCTGAATTTCTGAAATTCCGAAATGTTTAATTTTTGGAAATTTGAAAACTCGGAAGTTCGAAATTGGGAGGTTCGAAATTGGGAAATTCAAAAATTCGGAAGTTTGAAAATTTGAAAGTTCAAAAATTTGAAAGTTCGAAAATTCGGAAGTTCGAAAATTCGGAAGTTCGAAAATTCGGAAGTTCGAAAATTCAGAAGTTCGAAAATTCGGAAGTTCGAAAATTCGGAAGTTCGAAATTTCGGAAGTTCGAAATTTCGGAAATTCAAAATTTCCAAAATTTCGGAATTAACAATTTTGTCAAAATTTGTAAAAAAACGAATTCGGAAATAAACGAATTGCACATGTCTAGTCCTAAGGATCCCTTACCTGTTCACTTCTGCATCAAGCTCAGTCCTTTACAGCACCATAGGCTCCTTGCTTTCACTTTTGGCAGGACCTAGTGAGGAATTGTACTATTCCTCGTCAAAGCAATGATATCACTGGGGGTGGAGGTTCTCTTCCTGTAATCCCATTTGCCCTCCATGGCTAAATATTAGAGATACTCATACTGTGTCTCACTCACTTGCTGACCAGATGTCAGCTTCTAAAGGGCAGTGTGCCTGGACCTCAGAGTGGGAAGAAGGTTCTCTTAGTAAATGACTAAAGGGTCCAAAGGGTCAATTTACTAAGTATACCACATACTGAGCAGATTGTAAATATCAACAACACTTGTGATTTGCACGGCCTTTGGTCTTAGAGAAAACACAGAGACAATCATTGCTGAGCTTTTCTTCTAAAAATGCAAACTGCCAGGCTTAAGTTCTCTCCAAACCCAACTTCATCCAAACCCAGAAGTTAGTAATTGCTAGCTAATGAGTTGTGGGCAGGAGATCCACAGCTGACCAGGGACGTGAGGTGAGGTCAGTAGCTGGTGAGGCACTGGCTAGTATCAGAGCCAGATACACACAGGTTACATACACCACAATCGTTAGAGCGAGAGCAATAATTCTAGCACTAGACCTCCTCTGTAACTCATGTAACCTGTAAAAAATGTTAAAGCGTCACCTATGGAGATTTTTAAGTACCGAAGTTTGGTGCCATTCCACGAGTGTGCGCAATGTTTCAAGCGTGACATGTTAGGTATCTATTTACTTGGCGTAACAAGATCAGCTTTCATAGTATACAAAAAAACTGGGCTAATTTTAGTGTTTTTATATATATATATTCATAAAAGTTGCTGTGCATATACCATGTAACATAAAAAGTTGCAATGACCACGACTATTCCCTAGGGTGTCTGCTAAAAATATATATATATATAAAATGTCTGGGGGTTCTGAATAATTTTCTAGTAAACAAATTATGATTTTTACATGTAGGAGAGAAGTGTCAGAATTGGCCTGGGTGGCAAGGTGTTAATTACCATAAGTAACATACAAATAATTATTATATATTGTTTTTAAGGTAATTTACTATATTTTCAAAAACTGTACTCAAGCAGGTGGCTTAACGGACAAATTACTGAAGTTTGAAGTTGTAACTTCCAACCAGTAATTTCACAGTAAATAGATAAATAATAAATTATTATCTTATAACATATAGCATAATGATATATGATTTAGCTTGTACCTTTTCAGCAGCAGCAGATTCTCATTCTCCCTTTTAACTGTGAGAGAAAAACATGGGATTGTGGGTAAATCATATAAACACAAACCCATGTTTCCTCCTTGTAGTTAAGAGGGCTGGGCTGGAAGAGGGAGCATTTGTCTTTAAGACACATGCCCCCTTCTATGACACATTTTTAGTGCACAGCTTGGGCCAATGGTACTTTACTATTGGTCCAAGGCTCCAAGCTGTCCATTGTGCTCAGTGCCTCTGACAAGAAGTGAGAAGAGGCTCTGTGAGCTCGTCCTCTCAGTCTGCTGCAAACAGAGTGTGCCGGCTTGTATTTAAACTGGCCGTTCTGTATGTAGCTTCTGACAGGCTGCACAAGGAGCCCCGTATCTCTGCAACCATAGGGGCGAGGAGCCCCAATATTTGACCAGTGGTGGGGTAGGACTATAGCTACCTACCCCCAAAGTCTCTGTCACCCCAGGTCGCCGAGCTATGACCCTCAAAGCTCGATCATTTTTTTTGTTTTGTTTTGTTTTTGTTTGTTTTTTTATTTATTTTTTAATATTCATGGCTCTGCCTCACCTGCCTCCCCTGACTGCATGTCAGTGACATCATTGAACTACATCAGTGCCTGTGACATCATTGACCTACATCAGTGTCTGTGACATCATTGACCTGCGAATGCAAAGTGACCATATTAGTTTAAGAAATAGACCCTTTACATACTGTACTCTGTTTCCCCGAAAATAAGACCTACCGTGATTGTCAGTGATGGCTGCAATATAAGCCCTACCCCCCAAATAAGCCTTACCCTGTTTCCCCGAAAAAAGCCCTACCCTGAAAATAAGACCTACAAGGACTTTAACTAGGGCTTATTTGGGGGGTAGGGCTTATATTGCAGCCATCACCGACAATCACCCTAGGTCTTATTTTCGGGGAAACAGGGTTTTCATTTGAATGGGCTGCCCAAAACAACACAATAGACCAAACATTGTGAGTGAAGCATTTTTGGCAATGCACCACCACACAAATAGTTGAATGTTGAACAAATAGCATCAACGTATGAAGAGTGAGTTGCTGTGTGCTATCGCATTGCAATATTGTAATTGGCCATTAGACACATGTGCAGAATGAAAAAATTTGTTAAGTTTCGATTCATTATTTACATAAATTTGTTTAGTTAAATTTGTCTAATTCATTTAATTCATTTTCTTAATTTGTTTCATTTATACTCAGTTTAACGGAATTTGGAAATGTTTAATCAATTCGAATTCTATTCGAATTTCATTCAAAATCCATTCGAACTCTATTTATTCTACCCAAAATTCTAATTTTGAAGGAAGGTTATATTCTTTCTACTCCATTCTATTCTATAGTTTTTTCTATTCTATTATTTTCTATTCTATTCTTTTATATTCTATTTTATTCTATTCAAATTCCAATTTATTCTATTTGAAATTCCAATTCAGAAGATGATTTTATTGTTATATTATTTCTATTCTATTCTATTGGTTTTTTGTTTCCTATTGTATTCTTTTCTATTATTTAATTTTCAATTATATTCTTTTCTATTCTATTTGAATTTGGATTCTGGAAGATGGTTATATTATTCTATTTTATTATACTCTATTGTCTTTTTTTTCTATTCTATTCTATTCTATTCTATTCTTTTTTTTATTATTTGAATTTAAATTTATTCTATTTGAAATTTGAATTTCAGAAGATGTTCTTTTGTATTTTATTCTACTCTATTCTTTTTTTTATTCTATTCTATTATTTTATTTTCTATTCTATTTTATTGTGTTCTTTTATTTTATTTTCTATTTTACTATGTTCTTGTATTTTCTATTCTATTTTGTTCTGTTTTACTCTATTCTTTTCTATTCTATTATTTTATTTTCTATTCTATTCCTTTATCTTTTAATCTATTCCTTTATTTTCTATTAATTTTTTTTCTATTCTTTTATTTTGTATTCTGTTCTGTTTTACTCTATTTTATTCTATTATTTTCTATTATATTCTTTTCTAATATATTCCTTTATTTTCTATTCCATTTTATTCTCTTCTGAAATTCCGATTTAAATTGGATTCGATAACTATCCAAATTCCGTCCAAAATTTGTGTTTCGTTATTTTGGATTCATTTACATTTTGTTACTATTTCACAAACATCTGAATTCCCAAATAACGAAAAATGTGTCTCAATTTCAAAACGGAACGAAACAAATTGCACATCTCTATTAGACACCATCCTACCGGGGCTAACTGGTCAATCACTGACACTGTGTCTCTTTTTTTTTAGAGGAATTGATGCCTGGAAAAACTTTGTCCCAAATGTGCAACCAATTGCAGGTAAGTCATCGCCGCAGAGTTCCTCTAGGGCTGTTCATGATTGAGAGTTGACATGTGAGCTTTGTTGAGTGTATGTAAGCCCAAATCTTTAAGGGCTCATTCAGATTATTTGCATGGGCTGCTATTGGCCTACAATGCAACAAAAATCAGAAATGCACTTTTTTTTCCTGAAACAGCACACCACAACACCCAGCATGTGTGGTATGGTGAGTACGGATGGGCCGAACACCCCCCGGTTCTGTTCACACCAGAACATACCGAACAGGCAAAAAATTCGGCAGAACACACGAACACCGTTAAAGTCTATGGGACACGAACATGAATAATCAAAAGTGCTCATTTTAAAGGCTTATATGCAAGTTATTGTCATAAAAAGTATTTGGGGACCTGGGTCCTGCCCCAAGGGACATGTATCAATGCAAATTTTTTTTTTTTTTAATGGAAGTTTTTTCGGGAGCAGTGATTTTTTTAATGCTTAAAGTGAAACAATAAAAATGAAATATTCCTTTAAATATTGTGCCTGGGTGGTGTCTATAGTATGCCTGTAAAGTGGCGCATTTGCTCGTGTTTAGAACAATACCACAGCAAAATGACATTTCTAAAGGAAAAATTGTCATTTAAAACTGATCTCGGCTGTAATGAATTGTCGTGTCTCGGCAATATAGATAAAACTCTTTGAAAAAACAGCATGGGATCCCCCCCAGTCCATTACTAGGCCCTTTGGGTCTGGTATGAATATTAAGGGGAACCCCGAACCAAAATTAAAAAAAAAACATTGCGTGTGGGTCCCCCTAAAATCCAAACCAGGCCCTTCGGGTCTGATATGGAAATTTAAGGGGAACCCTGCGCCAAATTTTTTTAAAAAGTGGCATAGGGGTCCCCCTCAAAATCCATACCAGGCCTGAATTTTAAATGGAACCCTGCGCCAAAATGTTTTAAAAAATGGCTTAGGGGTCCCCCCAAAATCCATACCAGACCCTTCTCTGAGCACGCAACCTGGCAGGCCTCAGGAAAAGAGGGGGGACAAGAGAGCACCCCCCTCCTGAACCGTACCAGGTCACATGCCCTCAATATGGGGAGGGTGCTTTGGGGTAGCCCCCCAAAGCACCTTGTCCCCATTTTGATGGGGACAAGGGCCTCATCCCCACAAACCTTGCCCGGTGGTTGTGGGGGTCTGTGGACGGGGGGCTTATCAGAATCTCAAAGCCCCCTTTAACAAGGGGACCCCCAGATCCCGGCCTCCCCCCTGTGTGAAAGGGTAACGGGGTACAAATGTACCCCTACCATTTAACAAAAAAAGTGTCAAAATGTTAAAAGATAAACAATACACAGCTTGGGACAAGTCCTTTATTGAAAAATTAAAAAATAAGAATGTCCCACAATGTTCATTCATCTTCTTATATTGCTCCGCCGACGGACCGAAAAAAAAAAAAAATCCGCCACCGATCCGCCTCCATCGGAGGCTCCCGCCGTGTGACGCTTCATCGCCTTTGACAGTTCTTTTACGACTCCCATGGTACTTCCCCATGGCTTCCCCGTGACATCAGAGAGGACAGGGTCACCCGTTTACGTAAGTGCCATGACTGACGGCTCCCCCGCAGGAGTGATGTCACGTGACTCCGGCCAGTCATAGAGTCGGACTCCGCGGCCCTGGAAGGCAATGGGGTGAATATGGATGCGGCCACCAGAGGGGACAGCGCGAACTTCAATTGCAGGTAAGTGGTACATAATGGGCTAGTATGCAATGCATACTAGCCCATTATGCTTTTACTTTGCAAGGGGAAATAAAGGAAGTAAAACCCATCAGGGTTTACTTCCTCTTTAAATTACCCTTCAACATCCTTTGTATTTGATTGAGTTTGTATTTTTTTCCACTGACTTCCTCTTTTAGGGTGACAATGCACAACTACTGCCTCGTAATACCAGCATTGGCATTGTCACCCATGCATGCGTGCTTCTGCTGAAGGACTACAGGCAACCATGTCGGCACACAGCCTGCAGTCTGTGCATTCTGCCATTCCCTGCCAATGGTCCAGCACAGAATGCAGTGGAGATGTCACAGGCACGTGACCCACCTCTGCATCTTCCACCCCACCAACAGTCTATGATAAGTAATGTGACCTATCAAAGGAAGTAGTCACATGACTGCTTTAAAAATTAAAAAAGGTAGTTTAAAGTGGATGTAAACCCTCACGTGAAGTGAACAGCCTCAGATGATACACAGAGAATAAACAAATCTCCCTACATAAGCTTTACCTGTTTATCTGCTGTCTTTCTATATTCGTTAGAAAGTGCACATCGTGTTAGAAATGTTTCTTCTTGGTTCAACAGTGGGAGGGGAGTCTGGGCATACACTGTGTGACAGTTGATTGGAGGAAAAGCACCCCCCATTCCACATAGGCAGAGGACTGAAGAAACTGGCTGAGCTGTGCTGTGAATAGTCAAGCTCTCTGCTAATATATTTATAGCAGCCTCCCCAGCACAAATTTCCAGCTACTTTTATCTCCTGTGTTGGAGAACTTGTCAGAAGTTACCATGCTGATAAGAGAGGAACAGGAACAGAGCAGCAGAAAAACACGGGGCTTAGGGCTTTGGAGAGAGATATGTAAACACTACAGATATATGTGCCCAGGTCAGATTTCATGAATGGGGTTTACATCCACTTGCCGACCAGCCGCCGTCATTATACTGCAGTAGGTCGGCTCGTTCCTACAAATCGCCGTAGCTGTACGCTTTCCTTTTAAACAGCTATAGCAGCTGCGCGTGCACCTGCTGCATGGCGGGGGTTCTGATGCGTGTGGCTGGTGTCTGCCATGCCCACCGGCCACCTGCGATTGCTCCACAGAGAGCCAGTCTGTCAATGTAAACAAACAGATCCCCGTTCTGACAGGGGGAGTCTGTTCCTTGTGATCAGGAACAGCAATCTCTCTCTGTACTCCCAGTCAGTCCCCTCCCCCCACAGTTAGAAACACCTCCCTAGGGAACACTTAACCCCTTCATCGCCCCCTAGTGTTAACCTCTTCCCTGCCAGTGGCATTTATACAGTAATCAGTGCATTTTTATAGCACTGATCGCTGTATAAATGTCAATGGTCCCAAAAATGTATCAAAAGTGTCCAATTTGTCCGCCGCAATGTCACAGTCCTGCTAAAAATCGCTGATCACCACCATTACTAGTAAGAAAATAAAAAATAATAAAAATGCCATAAATTTATCCCCTGTTTTGTAGACTCTATAACTTTTGCGCAAACCAATCAATATACGTTTATTTCTATTTTTTTGGACAAAAATATGTAGAAGAATACATATTGGCCTAAACTGATGAAGAAATGTATTTTTTTGGTGGGATATTTATTATAGCAAAAAGCAAAAAATATTGTTTTTTTTTTTTTCGAAAGTGTCGCACTTTTTTTGATTATAGTGCAAAAAATAAAAACGTCAGAGGTGATCAAATACCACCAAAAGAAAGCTCTATTTGTAGGAAAAAAAGGACGTCAATTTTGTTTGGGTACAAAGTCACAAGACCGCGCAATTGGCAGTTAAAGCGACGCAGTGACTTTATATTTTATGAAATCCATAGACAAAAAAGGAACTGTAGCACAGACTCCGATCAAGTCCTGTTGATTTTTCCGTTTGGGTTCACCAGCAGCCAGGCATACAACACACAATGACCCGGCAGTGGATGTCTTTTCTATGCTTTATTGCTGGTTAAACTTGGTTGGGGTTCCAGGAAGCTTTGAGATACTCCAAAATGAAGTGCACAAAGTAATTGGAAGACTCTGTATTTTGTCTACCGTATTCAGGGATACCTCCCATTTTGACAGACGATAGAAACACAAACACTTTTGGGGCTCCTAGCAGGGCAAATCCCATTTTAGCAACACTGATCTGTCAGGGGTTAAACACTAGACAGTCACTAGGATCCCACTTCCAGGCTTATACTCACTGTGCCTCCAGATACTTGGATACCCCATGTCCAATACTGGCTAGATACTTGTAACATGAATCTCCAGGCTGGATACTTGGTGTAACCCCTTGACATGGCTCAAAACTGCTTCCAGGAAAAATACCCCCCACCTCCTACTGAGTTGGGACCTTGGTGAACTCTCTGCAATAGGCCCCCTACAGCTATCCCTGAGATGGGAGCACGATGAGCTCTCTGCAATAGACCCCCCAGCTGCCACTAAGCTGGGACCTTAGTGAATTCTCTGCAATAGGCCCCCAGCTCCCCATGAGTGAATTATCTGCAGCTAACTTCAGTTCATTTTTTCCTGATCCAGGCCTCAGGCACCAGGTGCTTGGATACCTCCTGTCCAATACTGGCTAGACACTTGTAACATGAATCTCCAGGCCGGATCCTCAGTGTAACCTCTTGGCATGGCTCTCTGCAATAGGCCCTCCAGCTGCCACAAAGCTGGGACCTTGGTGAATTATCTGCAATAGACCCCCCAGCTTCCCATGAGTGAATTCTCTGGAGCTAAATTCAGCTGAACTGCCCAGAAGGGCAGCAGCTCTTCAGGCTGGGTCCTTCTCCTGGACAAGGACCCTGCTGCTCCAGGACCGCTGTCCCCTTTGTCACTGAACTTGTAACAGTCACTAAATATGGTTGTACCTAACACTTGGTAACACAGAACAGTCCGTTTCCTATCTCACAGTATCCCACTGTAGGTCTTCAATCACTGAACTCCCAGTCTCTCACTAGACTTCCAGATCCCAGTCGTCACCGGATCTTCTGAGCTCTTCCACAGCTATCCCGCTGTATAACTCCTCAGGCGTCACCCACGCTAACCCACTGGGTCCGTGGCTTGGCACTCGCTGAAGCTTTCCCACTTCTTCACCGTCCCTGGCTGGTGAGAAGACTGCTTTTTTACTTGCTCAAGCTTACTCACCATAGTCTCCGGTAATAAGGTGGATGGTCCCTTAGAGGTGACTGCTTCCCCTTTACCTCCGACCACAACTGGTTCCCCGTCCAGCAAAACCTTCAGAACTCGGTGCAGTCACTGATGGGCACTAATTGGCATCACTGATGGGCACTGACTGGCATCACTTCTGGGCACTGTTGGGGCTGCACTGCTGATCAGGGCCATGAATATCTGTGCAACTCTCCCCTGTGAAGAAATGCCGCTGATCATCTCTCCTCTCCTCACACGCTGTCAGTGTGAGGAAAGGAAACCCAAACTGGCATTTGCTTGTTTACATGTGATCAGCTGTGATTGGACACAGCTGATCACAAGGGTAAAGAGCCGCATCATTGGTTCTTTACAAGATTGGGGATGTGCTGTGTCCCAGGGACACAGCACCGCAGATCAGTGTGCTGCGCGCTCGCAGGGGCGACGTGACATGACGTCGCTTCAGCATGAGAAAACCATCCTGCCACCATCATTATGCAATACGGCGGGCGGGAGGTGTTCAAAAACCTAAATAAAGTGCGCCACCTATGGCAGTGATCCTCCTACACAGTGGTGACAATTAGTTTATGACATCATACACTGGTAACAGCAAACTAAAGCTACGCCTATTTACACAGGGAAAAGGCTATTGGGTTACCTCTATGTGGGAGATAAGCAGTATTAAACCCAAAACTAAAAATGTAATATATTGCAGCTTACTGAATACTAGATGTGGTGGTTGCAGTAGTTTTCTTTTTTTTGGCTTTTTTTCCCTTTTTACTAAAACAATAGTGACTGGGCAGGAAAGAGGATTCTCACGAACTTACTATGAGAGGAGGACAAAGACCCCTGCCGTCTTATTGTGGGCTTATTGGAGGGTGGAAGACCAACACAGCACCAGAGAAGAAGAATAAAGACAGTATCTGGCTATGTCCATAGTATATCTTAAGCACGTTGCATATCCTAAGCGATGTGCGTAGCCTGATACACCTTTATTCCTGCTCTGACGGACTGCCTAGGCTGCCAGTCTACTGTATCTCCCCAAAGGCCAGCATCCTCTACTGAGTGCTGGCTTCCTCTATTGAGCGCCGGCATCTCTATTGAGCACCGCAAGAGGTGACACACTGCAATGGGAGGATTACTAGAGAAGAATAAGTTCCTGCCCGTGTCGCAGTCCCTCCCTGGAGGCCCGCACCAGACCCGATATGAAAGTAGAAGACATTTTTTAACAGATTCTGTTTTCTGTCTTAGTTACGTAGTTACATAGTAAGTGAGGTTGAAAAAAGACACAAGTCCATCATGTCCAACCTATGTGTGTGATTATGTGTCAGTATTACATTATATATCCCGGTATGTTGCGGTCATTCAGGTGTTTATCTAATAGTTTCTTGAAGCTATCAATGATCCCCGCTGAGACCACTGCCTGTGGAAGGGAATTCCACCTCCTTGCCGCTCTTACAGTAAAGAACCCTCTACGTAGTTTAAGGTTAAACCTCTTTTCTTCTAATTTTAATGAGTGGCCACGAGGTTTGTTAAACTCTCTTCTGCAAAAAAGTTTTATCCCTATTGTGGGGTCACCAGTACGGTATTTGTATATTGAAATCATATCCCCTCTCAAGCGTCTCTTCTCCAGAGAGAATAAGTTCAGTGCTCGCAACCTTTCCTCATAACTAAGATCCTTCCTTTGGCGGGTTTTTACAGGCATCTACCACTGAACATCATGTTCTGCGGTGAGGCCGAAGGGAGTCCAGAAGGACTCAGAAAGTCCTGCTCAGTTGGTGTTACTACCTAGAGGCCCACGTGGCTTGCAGCAGACAGAGACCCCTCGGGTGAGAGCCAGGTGCATGATATACGAGATATAATCGCAATATATGCAATATATTATGTTGCGGTCCTCACCCTCTAGAGTTCTCTGTCACATTAGCCGACTCTTGTTAGGACATGCAGCCCAGCAGACCCGGCCCACTGGACAAATGCTTTATGGCCAATCTGGGTCTGGCCCTTACTCCCGAAAGGGCCTGCTGATGTATCCTTTTTCCAGATCAGTGCAAAAGCAGCCAGGCACACAGCAACAGTCACTCCTCTGGCTGAATAAACTTTGATAGGGCATAAGGAGCTGTGCAATACTCCTTAGCACTGAACAGTAACTAGAGGACACTCTTCACCCTTCACCCTACTCCTTAGGACAGTCCCTTTGGTAAAGACCCAGAAAATGCACAGCACTGAGACACCATCAGAAATGTCCCATGCCAGGCAAGCACTAGTACAGATACACAAGGAATAGCAGCCTTAGTCACCAGGATCCTACACTCAGGTCTGTACTCACAATGTTCCTGGATACTTAGATGCCTCCTTCTAAACATTTTTTTCAGTGAACTCTCCAAACAGATCCTCAGTGAAATCCCTTGATTAGTTCCAGAGACTTTCAGCATACAGGCCCTCTATCTTCAGCATAGCTGGGACTTCAATGAGCTTAGGTAGAATCTCAGCTGGGCTGCCTGGAGGGGGAAGCAGCCCTTCAGGCTGGAAACTTCATCTGCTGGACAAGAACACAGCAGCTCCAAACCCCAGACTATTTATGCACTCTCCCAGGCACCTTCTGGGCAACCTAACCCGGGGATTGGCCGAGACAACGTACATATTCAGGTTGCTGATTTGCCTTTCCATCCCACTACATTCTGGAATCCTCCAGAAGGCAGGGGGAAATTATCAAACCTGCAGCCAGTGGAGCCCAGAACAGCCCAAAGCGATCACAAACTGCTCCACTGATTACAGTGGAGCCAAAAAGAACTAAATGTACCTATTTTTCCTAGCAACCTAGAAGGGTGCTACACTGCTGTAATGTAAAGACTTGTCTAAACAATTCATTCATTTTGTATCCAGAAAGAGTGGATTTACATAGGGGCCTCTACTTTGCTCTACATACCGTATATACTCGAGTATAAGCTGAACCGAATATAGGCCGAGGCACCTACTTTTACCACAAAAAACTGGGAAAATGTATTGACTCGAGTGTAAGCCTAGGGTGGGAAATGCAGCAGCTACTGGGTAAACAATGCTCATCTGCAGCCTCACTGTGCCCATCTGCAGCCTCACTGTGCCCACCTGTATCATCAGTGCCCATCTGTAGCCTCACTGTGCCCATTTGCAGCCTCATTGTGCCCATCTTCAGCCTCATTGTGCCCATTTGCAGCCTCACTGTTCCCATCTGCAGCCTCACTATACCCATTTGCAGCCTCACTGTGCCCATCTGCAGCCTCACTGTGCCCACCTGTATCATCAGTGCCCATTTGCAGCCTCACTGTGCCCATTTGCAGCCTCGTTGTGCCCATCTGCAGCCTCACTGTGCCCATTCACAGCCTCACTGTGTACATCTGCAGCCTCATTGTGCCCATTTGCAGCCTCGCTGTGCCCATTTGCAGCCTCATAGTGCCCATCTGCAGCTGTACCTTTGATAACCAAAACAGTGGGTGTCTCCTGCTGTGTTATGCAGTCTGTTCGGCGGCCGTCCACTGTAACAAAGGCCTGCCTCCTCCTCATTCATGATAGACGGAACACTGAACAGTGATGCAATGCTGGGAAACTGAATCAGTGTTCCGTCTATCACGGACGAGGAGGAGGCGGGGCGTTGTTACAGTGGACGACCGCCGAAAAGACTGCATGACACATCGGGAGACACCCACTGTTATGGTTATCAAAGGTACAGCTGCAGATGGGCACAGTGAAGCTGCACCCTCACTCGAGACCCTCACTTGAGTATAAGCCGAGAGGGGCTTTTTCAGCATAAAAAATGTGCTGAAAAAGTCAGCTTATACTCGAGTATATACGGTAGTTGTTGGTAGATCTAATAGAGATCGTACAGGCAGATTGTAATATATACTGTATAGTCAACTTTAGGCACATGTGAACTCTCTAACAAAATATGCTTAGCACATAGCTGGTTGTTAAAATTGCATATGGTACATATTGGATGCAAAGAGTTCTCCCTTAAAATGCTGACGTCTTCCCTGAACTGCAAAATTAGAGATGCTTCAGCAAAACTCCACAACACACTCAGCACTGACATCGATTAGCATTCCTCTCCATTATCCTGCTAAAGATAACCACATAACTAATAGCACAATTAACCTTTTTTTCTATTAATTAAATGCAAATAGACCCAGGCTATGTTTTTCCCATCGTGAATGATCTCCTTGCTGGAGCCAGGAAAGCGTTTAGTACTTTTTTGCTCTCCTGGGGAAAGGAGAGCATTTAATCACACAGAATTCCAAGATCTGCACAAATCAATTGTTCATGCTACTGAAGATACAGTATAAGGTGAAGGAGATACGCTGAATGGCTAAAGATCTGTAGACACCTTACCATCACACCCATGTGAGCCTACTGGACTTATAAAACCATGGCCATTATAATGGAGTTAGACCCCCTTTGAGTCTATAACAATCTCCACTCTTCTGAGAAGACTTTCCACAAGATTTTTGAGTGTCTCTGGAAAATGGTACTGATGTTGGACTTGGCTTTTCAATTTTTCAAAATGTTCTTTAGTAGTGATAAGGTCAAGACTCTGTGTAGGCCACTCAGATTCCTCCACATCAAGCTAGTCAAACCGTATATCTATGAAGCTAGTTTTGTTCACAGGGAACAGTCATGCTGGAACAAAGCCTTCCCCAGACTGTTACCACAATGTTGAGTAGGGATGAGCTTCGAGTTCGAGTCGAACTCATGTTCGACTCAAACATCGGCTGTTCGCAAGTTGGCCGAAAAGCGAACAATTTGGGGTGTTTGCGGCAAATTCGAATGCCGCGGAACACCCTTTAAAAGTCTATGGGAGAAACCAAAAGTGCTAATTTTAAAGGCTTATATGCAAGTTATTGTCATAAAAAGTGTTTGGGGACCTGGGTCCTGCCCCAGGGGACATGGATCAATGCAAAAAAAAGTTTTAAAAACGGCCGTTTTTTCAGGAGCAGTGATTTTAATAATGCTTAAAGTCAAATAATAAAAGTGTAATATCCCTTTAAATTTTGTAGCTGGGGGGTATCTATAGTATGCCTGTAAAGGGGCGCATGTTTCCCGTGTTTAGAACAGTTTGACAGCAAAATGACATTTCAAAGGAAAAAAAGTCATTTAAAACTACTCGCGGCTATTGCATTGCACGCAACCTGGCAGGCCGCAGGAAAAGAGGGGGGGACGAGAGAGCGCCCCCCCTCCTGAACCGTACCAGGCCACATGCCCTCAACATTGGGAGGGTGCTTTGGGGTAGCCCCCCAAAACACCTTGCTCCCATGTTAAAGAGGACAAGGGCCTCATCCCCACAACCCGTTTCACTAAAAAACTGTCAAAAATGTTAAAAATGTCAAGAGACAGTTTTTGACAATTCCTTTATTTAAATGCTTCTTCTTTCTTCTGTCTTCTATCTTCCTTCATCTTCTTCTTCTTCTGGTTCTTCTGGCTCTTCTGGTTCTTCCTCCGGTGTTCTCGTCCAGCATCTCCTCCGCGGCGTCTTCTATCTTCTTCTCCTGGGGCCGCTCCGCACCCATGGCATGGGGGGAGGCTCACGCTCTTCTCTTCATCTTCTTCTCTTCTTCATCTTCTTCTCTTCTTCTCTTCTTTATCTTCTTCTCTGGGCCGCTCCGCATCCATGCTGGCATGGAGGGAGGCTCCCGCTGTGTGACGCGTTTCCTCTTCTGACGGTTCTTAAATAATGGGGGGCGGGGCCACCCAGTGACCCCGCCCCCCTCTGATGCACCGGACATGACGGGACTTCCCTGTGGCATTCTCTGTGATGTCACAGGAAAGTCACGTCAAGTCACTGTGCGTCAGAAGGGGGCGTGGTCACCAGGTCGCCCCGCCCCACCTTATTTAAGAACCGTCAGGAGAGGAGACGCATCACACAGCGGGAGCCTCCCTCCATGCCAGCATGGATGCGGAGCGGCCTGGAGAAGAAGATGAAGAAGAGAAGAAGAGAAGAAGAGAAGAAGATGAAGAAGAGAAGATGAAGAGAAGAGCAGGAGCCTTCCCCCATGCCATGGGTGCGGAGCGGCCCGAGAAGAAGAAGATAGAAGATGCCGCGGAGGAGATGCTGGATGAGAAACACCAGAGGAAGAAGTACCCCCTTACCATTTCACACAGGGGGGGGCCGGGATTTGGGGGTCCCCTTGTTAAAGGGGGCTTCCAGATTCCGATAAGCCCCCCGCCCGCAGACCCCCACAACCACCGGCCAGGGTTGTGGGGATGAGGCCCTTGTCCTCATCAACATGGGGACAAGGTGTTTTGGGGAGCTACCCCAAAGCACCCTCCCAATGTTGAGGGCATGTGGCCTGTACGGTTCAGGAGGGGGGGCGCTCTCTCGTCCCCCCTCTTTTCCTGCGGCCTTCCAGGTTGCGTGCTCAGATAAGGGTCTGGTATGGATTTTTGGGGGGACCCCATGCCGTTTTTTTTTTAAATTTTGGCGCGGGGTACCCCTTAAAATCCATACCAGACCTGAAGGGTCTGGTATGGAATTTAGGGGGACCCCCACGTCATTTTTTTTTTTTAATTTTGGTTCGGGGTTCCCCTGTGGGGAATTCCCATGCCGTTTTTATCAATTAACTTTTATGTGTATTGTCGGACCGGCAATGCAATAGCCGCTAGTAGTTTTAAATGACTTTTTTTCTTTGAAATGTCATTTTACTGTCAGACTGTTCTAAACACGGGAAACATGCGCCCATTTACAGGCATACTATAGACACCCCCCAGCTACGAAATTTAAAGGGATATTACACTTTTATTGTTTGACTTTAAGCATTATTAAAATCACTGCTCCTGAAAAAACGGCCGTTTTTAAAACTTTTTTTTGCATTGATCCATGTCCCCTGGGGCAAGACCCAGGTCCCCAAACACTTTTTATGACAATAACTTGCATATAAGCCTTTAAAATTTTGATTTATTATTTGATTATTTATGTTCATGTCCCATAGACTTTAACAGTGTTCTCGTGTTCGAACAAACTTTTTTCCCGTTCGCATGTTCTCGTGCGAACCGAACAGGGGGGTGTTCGGCTCATCCCTAATGTTGAGCTGTTGTACATCCTATTCCAGAACCATTGATATGGACCCCCCTCCACCACCAATCCAAAACCGTGGACATTATTATAGACTTACCCCTATTCCAAAGCCATGGCCATTAATATGAAGTTGCCTCCTTTGTGGTTATAACAGCCTCCACTCTTCTGAGATTTTGGAGGGTATCTGTGGGAATTTGTGCACATTTGTGAGGTCACTTACTGATGTTTGATAAGAAGACCTGGCTTACAATTGGTATTCCAATTCATTTCAAGTATGTTGAGGTCAGGGATTTTTGAAAGACATTTGCATTCCTCCACACCAGACTGGTCTAAACATGTCTATATGGAGTTGGCTTTGTGCACAGATGCACAGTCATGCAAAAATTTGGAGGTCAAGTAGTAATGTTGGGCAACAACTATGGTCAGCGCGCTGAAAAAAAGGAATCTCAAATATTTGTTGAGATCTCAATAGCAGAATGTGCAGTAAAACCCACCAACACTTTGAAGACTTACAGGTCCATTTTCTTTAGGTACTAATGCTGGATGAGAAGACATGTCTCACAACAGAAGTGTAACTAGAACCTTCATGGCTACAGTGTAAGAAACCACAAAGGGCCCTCTGACTGCCAGGTCCTATTCCATTGATCCCGGGGCCCTTTCCTCTGGTCTTGGGAGCCGTTCCCAGTGATCCTACAGATTCCACTGATATGGGCAGCACAGTAGCTAAGTAGTTAGCACTTCTACCTAGCAGCACTAGGGTCATTGGTTCAAATCTCAACCATGACTTTTCCTGCACAGAGTTTGCATGTTCTCCCTGCGCTTGCGTGGATTTCCTCAGGGTACTCTGGTTTTCTCCCACTCTCTAAAGACATGCTGGCACGTAAATTGGCCCTAGTATGTTTATGTATGAATGTGACTTAGGGACCTTAGATTGTAAGCTCCTTGAGGGCAGTGACTGATGTGAATTCACAATATATATGTAAAGCGCTGCGTAAATTGATGGCGCTATATAAGTACCTGTAATAAATAAATCCTGGGGCCCTTTACTCCCATTGCAGCGCCCTTCTCATTTGTGTGATTTAAGTGCCTTAGACTGCAATGTTAAATCACAAACGGTGCATGCAAGTCACAGAAAAATTGCAAGCAAGTCACAAGTAATTCCCAGACTTTGGAGTCGCAACAGTAAGAACCAAGCCCATGTTATGCAGCGGCCTCCTTCCTGCTGTCTTGGGGCCCCCGCATGGTGGTGATATGCCAAGGCATGATCGCAAATGCGACCTTTGCGACCCTGGTAGTTCCATCCCTGGCTCACAATCAGTGTTCAAATGTATTCCAAAAATGATCAGTAGGGTTGAGGTCAGGGCTCTCTGCAATTTCTGCACACGAAAGTCATTAAGTCGTGTCTTTTTGGAGCTGACTTTGTTCACAGAGGCACAGTAATGCACCTTCACCAAACTGAAACCACAAGGTTGGAAGCACAGTTGTCTGAAATGTCTTTGTATGCTGTAGCATTAACTGTATTCTTCACTGGAAACTCCTGAATATAATAGCTTGAAGTGATGTCAACATACTTTTGGCCATATAGTGTACATAATAGAATGCCTTTCACTCGAACAACAAGAGATTTAACCACATGGAGATCAAGCCTTTTCTGGCACTTTTTATTTAAATCAGTATTTTTTTGCTAGAAAATTAGTTCGAACCCCCGAACAATAAATATATATATATATATATATATATATATATATATATATATATATATATATATATATATATATATATATATATACAGTATCTCACAAAAGTGACTACACCCCTCACATTTTTGTAAATATTTTCTTCTATCTTTTCATGTGACAACACTGAAGAAATGACACTTTGCTACAATGTAAAGTAGTGAGTGTACAGCTTGTATAATAGAGTAAATTTGCTGTCCCCTCAAAATAACTCAACACACAGCCATTAATGTCTAAACCACTGGCAACAAAAGTGAGTACACCCCTAAGTGAACATGTCCAAATTGGGCCCAAAGTGTCAATATTTTGTGTGGCCACCATCATTTTCCAGCACTGCCTTAACCCTCTTGGGCATGGAGTTCACCAGAGCTTCACAGGTTGCCACTGGAGTCCTCTTCCGCTCCTCCATGATGACATCACGGAGCTGGTGGATGTTAGAGACCTTGTGCTCCTCCACCTTCCATCTGAGGATGCCCCACAGATGCTCAATAGGGTTTAGGTCTGGAGACATGCTTGGCCAGTCCATCACCTTTAACCTCAGCTTCTTTAGCAAGGCAGTGGTCGTCTTAGAGGTGTATTTGGGGTCGTTATCATGTTGGAATACTGCCCTGTGGCCCAGTCTCTGAAGGGAGGGGATCATGCTCTGCTTCAGTATGTCACAGTACATGTTGGCATTCATGGTTCCCTCAATGAACTGTAGCTACCCAGTGCCAGCAGCACTCATGCAGCCCCAGACCATGACACTCCCACCACAATGCTTGACTGTAGGCAAGACACACTTGTCTTTGTACTCCTCACCTGGTTGCCGCCACACACGCTTGACACTATCTAAACAAAATACATTTATCTTGGTCTCATTAGATCACAGGACATGGTTCCAGTAATCCATGTCCTTAGTCTGCTTGTCTGCAACAAACTGCAGGCTTTCTTGTTCATCGTCTTTAGAAGAGGCTTCCTTCTGGGACGACAACCTTGCAGACCAATTTGATGCAGTGTGCAGCGTATGGTCTGAGCACTGACAGGCTGACCCCCCACCCCTTCAACCTCTGCAACAATGCTGGCAGCACTCATACGTCTATTTCCCAAAGACGACCTATGGATATGACGCTGCAAGCAATGGGGGGAAAAGTGAACTTAGGACTTTAATTGGGACACAAGGGAAAGTTTGCGCCCCCATCCTTAATATCATGAAAAAGAGGGGGGGAGGTTGGGACTTTGAATGAGGTGCGCATGATGCAGCCCAATCACACCCACAGAGGTGCAAACATATGTATGTTTATTAAGGACCAATGATCAACATGACATAAAAACGCATTGCATGCATTAGACATAAAATAATCGACAATGAATCTATGTATATATAACCATGGGACATGGGTAGTTACAATTATGCATCTTAATCCCCCAAACAAGATAAAAGTCATGTGAAGTAAAAAACATCCAAAAATTGGTCAATGTGTGTCTGATGCATCAAAGGTAGGCCCGACGCTGCGTTTCATGGACTTCAATCCACTCTTCAGGAGCTGATGCATGTAAATTCTATAAAAGATGTATAAAAAACAATATAGTTTCATGGGTCTAACAAAATCAGCAGAAAAAGGGGGAAATTTGGGCATAATGGGCCATGCCAAAAAAGGTTACTCACATGACAGCCAAAACTGGGACCGTGCGACAAAACAAAGCCAGGGGTAAGCCATGAAGCCTGGCCCGGGAGCTGAGAGGTGGACCTCAATGAGGAACACCGGACTGCACACACCAACACCCCGCAGTGGAGGGGACTTCTATAATGTAGGAGATATATAAAATGTATCTATGATGATACAAGTAACAAAAAACGAAATGATATAAGCTGCGGATATCACCAAGGTGATTGAAAAAAGCACCCGGAGGATTACCTTGGAGAGTACGTATGATGTTTGAAGCTACATAGATAGAAGGGGATCAGGGTGTGCATAGGTTGTATCAGCACCGTCTCTGAATACAATGAAGCAGGGAGTGAGATGCAGCCCCAGTATGGAACGCCAGCTCCCCCTCAGCGTCACGCAGGCACAAAACAGTGGAGCAAAACCTCGGCAAACGCCAGAGAAGCTCACCGCATGTCAGCCCAGCTGACATGGAGCTGGTGTTCCATACTGGGGCTGCATCTCACTCCCTGCTTCATGGTATTCAGAGACGGTGCTGATACAACCTATGCACACCCTGATCCACCCACTTATTGGGCCCAATTTGGACATTTTCACTTAGGGGTGTACTCACTTTTGGTGCCAGTGGTTTAGACATTAATGGCTGTGTGTTGAGTTATTTTGAGGGGACAGCAAATTTACACTGTTATACAAGCTGTACACTCACTACTTTACATTGTAGCAAAGTGTCATTTCCTCAGTGTTGTCACATGAAAAGATAGAATAAAATATTTACAAAAATGTGAGGGGTGTACTCACTTTTGTGAGATACTGTATATATATAAATATACTATTCAGACTATACTATTTTTTTTCCCCTCATTAATGTACACACAGCACCCCATATTGACAGAAAAACACAGACTTGTTGACAGTTTTGCAGATTTATTAAAAAAGAAAAACTGAAATATCACATGGTCCTAAGTAGGGATGAGCCGAACACCCCCCCCCCCTTCGGTTCGCAATCAAAAGTGCTAATTTTAAAGGCTTATATGCTTGGTATTGTCTTAAAAAGTGTTTGAGGACCTGGGTCCTGCCCCAGGGGACATGTATCAATGCAAAAAAAAGTTTTAAAAATGTCAGTTTTTTCGGGAGCAGTGATTGTCCCAAGGTGTGTAGTGTCTTTTTTTTACCACTTTCACACAATTTGTGAAATGGTAGGGGTACATTTGTACCCCGTTACCATTTCACACAGGGAGGGCCAGGATTTGGGGGTCCCCTTGTTAAAGGGGGCTTCCAGATTCCGATAAGCCCCCCCGCCTGCAGATCCCCACAACCAGGGTTGTGGTGATGAGGCCCTTCTCCCCATCAACATGAGGACAAGGTGCTTTGGGGAGCTACCCCAAAGCACCCTCCCAATGTTAAGGGCATGTGGCCTGGTACAGTTCAGGAGGGGGGGGGGGGCGCTCTCTCGTCCCCCCTCTTTTCCTGTGGCCTGCCAGGTTGCGTGCTCAGATAAGGGTCTGGTATGGATTTTTGGGGGGACCCCACGCCATTTTTTTTTACATGCACTGTGAGCTGTAAGGTCTTATATAGACAGGTGTGTGGCTTTCCTAATCAAGTCCAATAAGTATAATCAAACACAGCTGGACTCAAATGAAGGTGTAGAGCCATCTCAAGGATGATCAGAAGAAATGGACAGCACCTGAGTTAAATATATGAATGTCACAGCAAAGGGTCTGAATACTTAGGACCATGTGATATTTCAGTTTTTCTTTTTTTAGTAAATCTGCAAAAATGTCAACAATTCTGTGTTTTTCTGTCAATATGGGGTGCTGTTAGGGTTGCCACCTCATCCCTTTAAACCCGAACACATATTAATTACACAGGTTCTGTGGCTGATTAAGGTGGTAATTAAACTCACTTAGTGCCTTACCTGCATTCAATTAGTCACGAAACCTGTGTAATTAATATGTGTTCAGGTTTAAAGGGATGAGGTGGCAACTCTAGGTGCTGTGTGTACATTAATGAGGAAAAAAAATGAACCTAAATGATTTTAGCAAATGGCTGCAATATAACAAAGAGTGAAAAATGTAAGGGGGTCTGAATACTTTCTGTCCCCACTGTGTATATATATATATATATATATATATATATATATATATATATATTTATATTTATTTATTTATATATATATATATATATATATATATATATAAAAATATATCAAATTCACTGTCACTAACTAACCTGCCTAATCTAGCTCAATCTCTCTATCTCCGTCCACTATAACACACTATACGGGCGCTGTGTATACAGCCTTATATAGTGTGGGGCGTAGAGTTGGTCCCCCTGAGCCATGAGCCAGGGTGCCTTTGGCCAATCATGGCTCTCGCTGAGGAGTATGCTGTGGTTGGCCAAAGCATACATGTCAGGTGTATGCTTTGGCCAATCATCATACAGCAATGCACTGCGATCTTGCAGTGCATTATGGGGCGCTCGAATTTGCCGCGAAGGCCCCATAAAATTTGCTGTTCGGCGAACAAGTGAACACCACATGTTCGACTCCAACTCGAAGCTCATCCCTAGCATCCACCTAGCAGAAGCTGCATAGCAGCACAACCCAGGGCAAGGAATCATACAGCATTTTTTTCTGCTTTAGCATGCTGCACATCCTGCTTGTTCCAGCGAGTGTGTTTGGCGGGGTCATCTTGCAGCAATGGCGTCCCTGGGGGGGGGGGGGAGAGGGGGCCCTGACTCCCCCAACATTATGCTGTGCCCCAGCAAGTGCCCCCCAATTAAAAAAAAAATATTTTTTGGTTTTTACAAAAAGGCAATGTCTAAGAGGGAGAGCGTCCCCAGTCAGCTCCTGCGGGTGATTCCTCCCCCTCCCTCTGCTCGCTGACACTGCATAATGCGAGCGCTCACACAACCACGGCCGCCCGATCTGCTCCTTCCCCTGCATCCTCATTGGCAGGGAGAAGAGCGAGTTGCAGGAAGGACTCCACCAGGACTCTCAGTTACTGAAAAAACAGACTGATTTCTCCCATCCTTAGGACAGGAGAACCAGCCTGTAAATTCCAAGAGATGCCAGACCAGCGCTGTCAATCGCAGGGGCAGGACAGCAAGAGGAGGCTAGGGAACCCCGCAGTGGCAGAAAACCAGAACACAGTGGCAAGACAACCTTTGCAACCCTGATAGTTCTCCCATTGCTTTGGACCCTTATATTCTCTTGGTATGCTGGGGACATATATCTCTTGCTTTATGCCACCCTGGGGGGGCCCCAATACAGTAGGAAGGGAGCTCACTGCAGAACATGTGAAAGGGCCATTGTGGGATCGTACTAAAGGACCCCAGGAGATATATATATATATATATATATATATATATATATATATATATATATATATATTTGCATTTTATAGTTGCCCCCCTACTTTTGTCCGTGTCCCATGTGCCCCCCCTAAATATGAAAGCTGGAGACGCCACTGTCTTGCAGTCAGTGTGCTCCAGCAGGGACATCTTCGAGTCAGTGTGCTCCGGCAGGGACATTTTTGAGCGAGTGTGCTCCGGCAGGGTCATCTTGCAGCCAGTGTGCTCCAGCAGGGACAACTTCGAGTCAGTGTGCTCCGGCAGGGTCATCTCTGAGCCTTTATTCCCACTACATAATTGAATAACTCACAGCAATGAACACAATCCGTGATGCACACGGCAGCTTGAAAGGCTAATTAGATCACGGCGCCGTTTGATCCGAGGATTTTTTTTTTTTTTGCTGCACATCAGCCGCTGTCTCCAGCCGCCTCTGAAGCTGAACATCTTAAAGTGTTTGCTCGCTGCGGAGAGGAGGCTCCCGTACAACTTCAATAGTCTTTACTCAGCTGGACTGGCTCCCCGCTGACACGCTTATCGCTAATTCCAGCAACACAGCTTCTTTCTCTGTATAGAGCTCTGCCGCTCGGATGTTCGCATGTGCCGATCAAGGGAAACTCATAAAATGATAGCTATGGCAGAACCGGGGGGCACCCGCTTGCCATTTTCTTGCAAGGCTTCTCATTTTGTCTGCATGGCTTTGGAGCTTCCAAAATCTTTTAGGAGGATTGACTAGACGTGTGCAGTTCATTTTGTTCTGAATCAAAACTCGGACAAATTCTTTGTAATTCCGATGTTTCCGAATTCCCGAATTACAACAGTAGCAAGTTAAATCTTATCCGTAATAACAAAACAAAATAAGGTGGAAATTTGAATTTGAAAGCAGCAATAGAATAAAATAGAATAGAAAATAAAGGAATAGAATAGAAAAGAATAGAATAGAAAAAAAAGAAAATAATAGAATAGAGTAAAACTGAACATAATAGAATAAATTAAAATAGAAAATAAAGGAATAGAATAAAGGCTTAGAAAAGAAAAAAAGAGAGGAAAGAATAGAATAGAGTAAAACCGAACAAAATGGAAAAAATAAAATAGAAACTAAAGGAATAGAATAGAAAGGCATAGAATAGAAACAAAAAAGAGAGAAAAGAATACAATAGAGTAAAACTGAACAGAAAAGAATAAATTAAAATAGAAAATAAAGGAATAGAATATAAAAGAAATGAATATCAGAATTAGAATACTTTGTTAATCCTAAAGGGAAATTATTGTGACACTCAACAAAGACAACACAAGATCACAACAATGAACAGAATAAGACAGAATGACACACCACAATTATCAATTACCAGAGTAGAATAGAATAGACAATAATAGAATAGAAAATCAAATAATAGAATCAAGTAGAAAAGAATAGAGTAAAACAGAATAGAATAGAAAATAAAAGAATAGCATAGAATAGAATAGAATAGAGTAAAACTAAATAGAATAGAATAAAATAAAATGGAAAATAAGGGAATAGAATATAAAAGAAAAGAATATCAGAATTAGAATACTTTGTTAATCCCAAAGAGAAATTATTGTGACACAGCCACATTCAAGAAAGACAACACAAGATCACAACAATGAACAGAACAAGACAGAATGAAACACCACAATTATCAATTACCAGAATAAAATAGAATAGAAAATAATAGAATAGAAAATAATAGAATAGAAAATAATAGACTCGAGTAGAAAAGAATAGAGTAAGACAGAATAGAATAGAAAATAAAGGTATAGAATATAAAAGAAAAGAATACCAGAATCAGAATACTTTATTAATCCCAAAGGGAAGTTATTGCGACACAGCCACATTCAACAAAGACAACACAAGATCACAACAATGAACAGAACAAGACAGAATGACACACCACAATTATCAATTACCAGAATAGAATAGAATAGAAAATAATAGGGTAGAAAATAAAATAATAGAATCAAGTAGAAAAGAATAGCGTAAAACAGAATAGAATAGAATATAAAAGAATTGCATAAAATAGAAAAGAATATAATTGAATATAAAAGCATAGAGTAATATACTATAATATAATAGAGAATAAAAGAATAGAATAGAATAGAATACAATGGAAAAGAATAGAGCAAAACAGAACAAAATAGAATATAAAATAAAAGAATAGATTAGAATATAAATTAAAGGAATAGAATATAAAGTAACAGAATAGATTAGAATACAATAGAAAAGAATAGAATTGAATTGAATACAAGAATAGATGAGAAAAGAATAGAACAGAATAAAACAATAGGTAAAACATAAGCTCTGTGGACGAGGCTAACATACATACATTTTAACATATACTAATGCTTTTGTATGACTATTTTTTGCAATAAATATATTTTTTTAATCTTCTTTGAATTTTTTGCTGCAATACAAAACCCCATGGGGAAACCATCCATTTTTGCATCTTAATTGGGGCATGCAGCAATTTCTTCTCTCACAATTATTATCGCTTTCCATTTTAGAAAAAACAATAGAATAAAATAGTAGAAAATAGGAAGAATAAAGCCTCTTCCCAAATTCCAATTTCAAATAGAATAAATTTAAACTTGAATAGAATAGAAAATAATAAAATAGAATAGAAAAAAAAAAACAATAGAGTTAAATAGAAGAAAATATAAAGAATAAAGACTTGAATAGAATATATTAGAATAGAATAGAAAATAATATAATAGAACCAAACACGTATTGAGAGTGCATTAATTAGAGCTGTAATTTGTCTGTTCCACAAATGTCCAAAAGACAACAAATGACAACTAACGTGTTTCCAGCGCCAAACAATCCCCCCTTCCTCAGGGCTAAAAATAAATATGGCAGCTCTTCAAAAAACGGGGTTCTCCCCTTGTCCCCCAAAGATAGGGGTCACCCGGACTGAAAAATCTACAAACGAAACAAGAAGGAGCACTGAACACATGTTGAGAGCACATAAATGTAATTTGTCGATTCCACAAATGGCCAAAAGACAACAAATGACAACAAATGCATTTCAGGGCCAAACAATCTCCCTTTATCAGGAAAAAAAAGGCAGCTCTCTGAAAAATGGGGTCCCCCCCGACCCCAAGGATAGGGGTCACCTGGCCTGAGAAGTCTAAAAATTGTCAGAAACCATGAATCAGACTGAGATAGAAGTACAGTTAAATCACACTTGTTTAATAATAATAATAAAAAGGTAAACATAGTCAAAACATAGCCAGAGTTCAGGAACCGGAACGGATAGTCAGATAAGCCAAAATGTCAGGGAGCCAGAGATGAGCGTAGTAGAACAGCAAGCAAGATCTGGAGCCAGAAGGAATGTCAGCCAAGCAAGTCTTTAACAGGAACACAGGAGAGTGTCTCTAGGGATGTTGACCAAGGCGAAGACAGAGATCATCTGGGCTGGATGGCTTAAGTAGGCAGGACTGACGAGCAGGATATCATAAACAGGTGTGTCAGTGTGGAGAGATAGGAGCTGGCAATTAGCCGACAGCTGAGCGGCCAGCTCAGAGAAGGAAGGGCTAAGCCCAGCCCTGACACAAATTGAGCACGAAGGAGCACCAAATGTATTGAGAGTTCATAAATATAATTTGTCGATCCCATAAATAGCCAAAAGACAAAGAATGATGACTAGCGTGTTTCAGGGGGCAAACAATCACCTTCATCAGGACTAAAAAAAAAAAAACAGCTCTCCAAAAAATGGGGTCCCCCTGCCCCCAAGGATAGGGGTCATCTGGCCTGAGAAGTTTACACATTAAGCATGAAGAAGCACCAAATTCCATTTGTGGAATCAGCCAATGCATTCCAGGGGCCTTCATCTCCCTTCATCAGGACTAGAAAAAAAAAAAATATGACAGCTCTCCAAAAAATGTCATAAATGATGCTGATAACATGAAATAATCACATCTATAGTAAATGTCTTCACGAAAAAAATAAAAAATAAAGACAATTTATGGCACCAGATGGCATCCAACACGTTTCTGGGCCAAACTATTTTTCTTCATCAGAGCTAAAAAATGTAAGGAATAGAAACAAAACATATTATGCTATCAACTTTTCTTTGTGATGGAATTGAATTTTTTTTTTACTTCTATTCTTTATATATAATTTTATATTCCTGATGATGGAGGATTGGTTAGCCACTGAAACGTGTTGGATATCATTTGAAGCCATACATTGTGTCATTAAATCTTTTCTCATTAATACAATTACTAGAGATGGGATTGGTTTATGTTCTCAGCAATCTTTATGATGTTGTTGATGTTGGTGTTTTATTGTTATTCCCTCAATTTTTTTTAACTCCGATGAAAGGTGGTTGTTCTGCCCCTAAATGCGTTGGATGTCATTTGCTGTCTTTTTGGCCATTTGTGCAATCAATAAATTACATTTCTGGACTCTCAATATGTGTGTTTAGATCTCCTTCTGTCTCAGTTTATAGACTACTAAGGGGGGTGTGTCCATGTTAGCCCCGGCCAAAGGACGCTGGTTTACTTGAGCTGGCCATGCTACATTTTGCTACATTATAAGCATGCTGATAGGATGAGAGAGCAGAGGGATGACTCATGAATGCTCTGATGCTCCATAACTGTCTAATCGGCACCTTGGCGTTGTATGCTTCGCCAAGCTGGGCATCTGCATTTGTCAGCTCGGGATCTGGTTGTGCTTTCTGGAAGGTGTCCCTGGATCATAGGACCATCTGAATAGAATTCCAAAAGCCTTTGATGGGTAGAATGATTCATTCGTGGTAGGGACAGATTTATGTGAGCGAAGGAAAGTGTGCCATGGAGCCTCATTGACTGGTGGACATGGTGAAAGGTTGGGTGTTCCCAAAGGGCGAGGCAAAAAATGATAAGGCTATAAAATGTGTCAAGATGGAAATACCATTAACCGCTTGCCGACCGCCGCACGCAGATGTACATCGGCAGAATGGCACAGGCAGGCAAATGGGCGTACAGGTACGTCCTTTTAAATTTGCTGTGGGTCCCGGGAACTCGATGTTCGCCGGCGGCCCACGATTGCGGTGTGGAGAGGTAGAATGGGGAGATGCCTATGTAAACCAGCCATTTCCCTGTTCTGCCTAGTGCCATGACAGGGATCACCGCTTCTTGTCATCGGGAGTAGCGATCGCTGTCATGTCAGTGGTAGCCCCTCCCCCCTCACAATTAGAATCACTCCCTAGGACACACTTAACCCCTTCATCGCCCCCTAGTGGTTAACCCCTTCACTGCCAGTGTCATTTACACAATAATCAGTGCATTTTTATAGCACCGATCGCTGTAGAAATGACAATGGTCCCAAAATAGTGTCAAAAGTGTCCGATGTGTCCGCCATAATGTCGCAGTCACGATAAAAATCGTAGATTGCCACCATTACTAATAAAAAAAATGAATAGTAAAAATGCCATAAAATTATCCCCTATCTTGGAGACGCTATAACTTTTGCGCAAACCCATCAATATACGCTTATTGGGAATTTTTTTTACCAAAAATATGTAGAAGAACACATATCGGCCTAAACTGAGGGAAAAATTTGTTTTTTATATATTTTTTGGGCATAATTATTATAGCAAAAAGTAAAACATATTGCTTTTTTTTTCAAAATTGTCGCTCTTTTTTTGTTTATAGCGCAAAAAATAAAAACCGCAGAGGTGATCAAATACCACCAAAAGAAATCTCTATTTGTGGGGAAAAAAAGGACGTCAATTTTGTTTGGGTGCAACGTCGCACGACCGCGCAATTGTCAGTTAAAGCGACGCAAAGCCGTATCGCAAAAAGTCCTCTGGTCAGGACGGGGGGTAAAATCTTCCGGGGCTGAAGCGGTTAAGCATTTACAATCACATTGTGTCTTTAAGCTCTATGGCTCTGAATAACCCTTGGAATGTGCTATACATGCCCCAACAATTAATTCTAGTCTGCACAATGGCAGACGCTGAAGAATTAAAAGCAAAACTATCTTATTAAATTTAATTATGATTTAATGAACAAATAATTAAGAAGCTGATGGCATGTTTAATCACTAATCTAATTTGCAGAATAGGTAAAAAATCTTCTCCATTCTCCCTTATGTCTATACTAGCATCAGCATCAGGATTTCCAGAGAGAATTGTGGAATTAGACATGTCCTGGACTCATCAGCTGCTGGTAATACAGCACCATCTAGTGGCCACTGGTGCGCAAGGTTAGGAGTGTGCACTGTAGGTCTAATAGGGAAAAGTATTATTATTATTATTATTATACAGGATTTATATAGCGCCAACAGTTTACGCAGCGCTTTACAACATTAGGGAGGACAGAACAAGTACAATATAATTCAATACAGGAGGAATCAGAGGGCCCTGCTCGTTAGAGCTTACAATCTAGGAGGGAGGGTAGCTTCAAAACGTAATAATAATAGTAATAATCCTTTGCGGTAATATAGAACAATTTAATGGTGACTGCAGAGCAAGACAATGATTGTGAACTGTGTAAAATTGGTCTGATAGTAAACAGTAACCGCAAAATTTAATAATAATAATCATTATTATTATTATTATTATTATTATTGTAATATTAAACCCTTGTACACCGCCATCTAGTGGCCACTAAAAGAGCAAGGTCATGAGTGTGAACTGTGTGTTAACCGCTTCAGCCCCGGAATGATTTGCCCCCTTCCTGACCAGAGCACTTTTTACGATACGGCACTGCGTCGATTTAATTGACAATTGCGCAGTCGCGCGACGTTGCACCCAAACAAAATTGACGTCCTTTTTTTTCCCACAAATAGAGCTTTCTTTTGGTGGTATTTGATCACCTCTGCTGTTTTTATTTTTTGCGCTATAAACAAAAGAAGAGCGACAATTTTGATTTAAAAAAAAAAAAAAAAGCAATATGTTTTACTTTTTGCTATAAGAAATATCCCCCAAAAATATATATAAAAAAAACAAAACAAATTTCTTTCTCAGTTTAGGCCGATACGTATTTTTCTACATATGTTTGGTAAAAAAAAAATCGCAATAAGCGTATATTGACTGGTTTGTGCAAAAGTTATACAAGTCTAAAAGATAGGGGATAGATTTATGGCATTTTTATTGTTAATTTTTTTTTATTAGCAATGGCGGCAATCTGCGATTTTTATCGTGACTGCGACATTATGGCGGACACATCGGACACTTTTGACACTATTTTGGGACCAGTGTCATTTATACAGCGATCAGTGCTATAAAAATGCACTGATTACTGTGTAAATGACACTGGCAGGGAAGGGGTTAAACACTAGAGGGCGATGAAGGGGTTAAGTGTGTCCTAGGGAGTGATTCTAACTGTGGGGGGGGATGGGCTACCACTGACATGACAGCGATCACTGCTCCCGATGACAGGGAGCAGTAGATCCCTGTCATGTTGCTAGGCAGAACGGGGAAATGCCTTTTTTACAAAGGCATCTCCCCGTTCTTCCGCTCAGTGACACGATCGCTGGCCCCCGGCTGACATTGAGTCTGCGGGACACGGTCACGGAGTACGCAGCGGGGGCCGCGCATGCCCACAATGCCTCGATTTATAGGGGACGTACCTGTACACCAATTTGTGTCACCTGTCTGAACCCCGGGCTCCAAAGGTTGGGTGAGAGTCAAGTTTACCAAGGATCAGCCGCAGTCATCGATCCAATTCGACTAAACCTTATCAAACTTTCCCGGACAATTTCTACTCTCATATGTGATCCGGTAGGGTGGTAACACGCTATTGATCGTCTTTTGCCATGATTCTTTGGAAGGAGCCTCCTTCAGTTTCCACCTTAGCAAGATTTCCCTTCTGGCATAAAATAGGGAGTAAGTAAGGCACAATTTGACATAACGGTCCCCCTCAATGTCTTCTAAATGGCTCAGTAGCAAGATCAGGGTATCCAGAGGTATGTCTATCCCCCAGATATCCCCCAACATGTCTGCCACTGCACACCGGTATGGACGGAGCTTGGGACAGGACCAGACCATATGGTAGAAAGTACCTGGTTCAAGGGCGCATCTAGTACACAGTGGGCTAAGACTGGGGTAAATGCTAGCTAGCCTCTGCGGTGTGCAACGATCGTGTGAGTTTAACGTCACGTGCTACTGTCAAAAAAAGGTATAAGGAGGACAAGGGTTTCTCCAGTACCCCAAGGATCTGGAGACGCTCAATCGAATAAGGATCGAGCGTCACCTGAGTAGGGAACTGGGCTCTAAGGGCATGCCTCCGCTGCCAGTATCTGAATTGAAAGGATCGTGGAAGGCGATGGGTCCATCGCAGCTCCTGAAATGGGGCAATTTCGCCCCTCTGCATCACCTGCCTGAGGGTATCAATTCCTCTTGTAGCCCACACCGCAGGGTCAGGGATTTTATATAGGTGAGGAAGCAAAGGATTACCCCATAACGGGGTATGCGGGGTATACAAGGCGGTTTCAGGACCGCTGTTCTGGAGCATCGCCACACCTGGATCGTGGTTTGCATGGGGCCCGTCACAGAGGGGTGAGCCCCACAGCCCCAGTACACCAAATTAGACAGCGCTCCATAGGAGCCTAGGAGAGCCGTCTCCCATGTAACGGCAGGGTTCTGCTGGGGCTGGGAGAACCACCACCTCACATTAACAAGTGCCGCCACCCAGTAATATATTAGAATTAGAAATTAGAATATTGCGAACTCTGGGTAGGACAGAGCCCCCAGCATAGGCCAGGTCTATGCACGAAAAAGCTCTGTGCAAGGCGGAGTGACAAGTGAAGGCACGAGTTTGGGGGTTTTTCTACCTCCAAATATCACTCAGACCATATGTGTCAGCTCAAGTCGCCAAACCTTGGCGGGTGGTGCCAGTAGCAATAAGTCTTTCCAACCCCGAGTCCGGGACCAGATTAAAATCTCCCAGTAGGACCACATAGTCAGTAGAGAACTCCGCTATTTTAGCTGTGACCAGATTCAGCACGTGGAAGGAGGCGGGAGGTGGTTGTAAACTATAACCCATGGTAGACAATGGATTAGTGCAGTATTATTTATTTTAATAACAAAAATGATTATTAATATAATAATAATAATAATAATAATCCCTTGTGGTAATATAGAACAATTTTGTGGTGACTGCAGGGCAAGGTCATGATTGTGACCTGTGTGTTAAAATTGGCTTGATAGTAAACAGTAACTGCAAAAAATGTAATAATAATAATAATAATAATAATAATAATTTTTATTATTATTATTGTAATATTAAACCCTTGTGGTAATACACCGCCATCTAGTGGCTACTGAAGGGCAATGTCATGAGTGTGCACTGTGTGTTAAAGTAGGTCTGATAGTAAACAGTAACTGCAAAAAAGATTTTTTAATTTGTATAACAACAATTATTATTAATAATACTATTAATAATTACTAACCCTTTTTGTAATACAAAACCTTTTAGTGGCCACTGAAGGGCAAGATCATGCATGTGAACTGTGAGGTTAAAGTAGGTCTGATAGTAAACAGTAACTGCAAAAAATGCAACAAAAAATATTATTAATATTAAAAATAAAAATAATACTATTATTATTAATAATAATAATAATAATCCCTTGTGGTAATATAGAACAATTTAGTGGTGACTGCAGGGCAAGGTCATGATTGTGAACTGTGTGTTAAAATTCGTATGATAGTAAACAGTAACTGCAAAATGTAATAATAATATTACAATAATAAAAAATAATAATAATAATAATAATAATAATAATAATAATAATTATTATTATTATTATTATTATTAAACCCTTGTGGCATTACACCGCCATCTAGTGGCTACAGAAGGGCAATGTCATGAGTGTGCACTGTGTGGTAAAGTAGGTCTGATAGTAAACAGTAACTGCAAAAAAAGTACTATTAACCACTTGCTGACTGTCTCACGATGATATACATCAGCAAAGTGGTCGCGAATCGCCGTATGGGTACGTCTGTACCTTTAAGGGCGACAGCAGCCGCACCCACTGCACGACGGGGAACCCGATGCGCATGGCTGGCGGGTGCGATCGCCGCCGGCCACCCTTGATCATGTGCACGAGAGCAGGAACAGGGATACTTGTATAACAACAATTATTATTAATAATAATATTAATAATTACTAACCCTTTTGGTAATACAAAACCTTTTAATGGCAACTGCAGGGCAAGGTTATGAGTGTACACTGTGTGTTAAAGTAGGTCTGATAGTAAACAGTAACTGCCAAAAATGTATTATTTATTTTAATAACAAAAAAAATATTATTAATAATAATAATAATAATAATAATAATCCCTTGTGGAAATATAGAACCATTTAGTGATGATTGCAGGGCAAGGTCATGATTGTAAACTGTGTGTTAAAGTAGGTCTGATAGTAAACAGTAACTGCAAAAAATGTATTAATAATTTTAGTAACAAAAATTAATAATAATAATAATAATAATAATAATAACACTTTTGGTAATACAAAACCATTTAGTGGCCACTGAGGGACAAGGCAGTGGTTGTGAACTGTGTGTTAAAGTAGGTCTGACAGCAAACAGTAACTGCAAATTGTATTATTAATTTTAATAACAAAATTAATAATAATCATAATATTCACAATATTAATTCACCCTTTTGGTAATGCACCATCTAGTAGCCACTGAAGGGCAGGGTTATGAGTGTGTACTGTGTTCTAAAAGTAGATCTGATTGTAAACAGTAACTGCAAAATATATTGTTAATTTTAATAACAAAAACAAATGATAATGCTATTAATAATATTAATATTAATAATAATAATAAGAAGAAGAAGAAGAAGAAGAAGAATGATAATTGCTCACACGATAATTGCTGACATTAGGAGCTAGGATTTTTAAGGGGCCAATAACCCACTATTATAAACAACTGTTAAAAGTCATAGGTTTTATTATGTTGATTAAAAAATGTAAACATAACAGAAAATACACATAGTGAAAAACACATTTAAAATTACTGGATCATATTTTTGGAAATTGACAGACATGATCAATAGTAGATGGGGGTGATAATCCCGACATGTTTCGCCAATCATTTCGGCTTCCTCAGGGGATATTTGTTATCACACCAAAATAGATAGATTACGGTATAGTTATCACTATATACAGTAGTATGTAATAATTTCACAAATAGGTCTCAATTATACAAAGTAGAACAATAGAACATTTAAGAGATGTATAGATATGCGCTGTAGATTTTTACAGCAATACATAAGCATAGAAAATAAAATTGATGAGAGACATCTTACCACTATACACTAATAATATTAATAATAATAATCCCTCATTGTAATAAAGCACCATCTAGCGGTCATTGAAAGGGCAAGGTCATGAGTTTGTGTTAAAATGGGTAGTAAACGATATATAGTAACTGTAATAATAACAATATTAAAAATAACAAATATTAACATTAAAGAAGAATTCCAGGTATGGATAATTTATACATATTTACTTTGGTCCAGCTTGGACAAATGTAAGTATGTACATATCATACCTCTACAAAATAGAAATCACTAAAACACACACCACCACTCCAGTCATCTACAGTACTACAGTGAATTCAGGTTCCAGCTGGAGATTGGCCAGGTATATGGTATATACAGTATATAGTTACTTTGGTCCATACCTGAAATTATTCTTTAAACCTATGTGGTAGTACGGCACCATCTAGTGGTCACTAAAGGACAAAGTAATTTGTTTGTATCGAGTGTTAAAATTGGTCGGACGGTGTGCAGTAACTATAATAATACTGATAATAATAATAATAAGAAGAAGAATCCATTGTTTGATAAATAAAAACCTTTGTATAATACAGAAAGTAGGTTATTTTTTTTTTATAGGTTAAAAAAAAACGAGGAGCTAGTAAAATTGCAATAAAATTGTATCCAAATACAAAACATATACACTAAAATATATTTTAAAAAGCTTTCATCCTGGTATCGTTTTTTAAAATTTAAAAAAATTTTTTTTTTTAGAGCCGGCGGTCGGCTCTCTTGTAATAGCAATCGGAGTGGCTAACTAGCCGCTCGATTGCTATTACAAGCAACGGGAGGGGACATCCCGCTTGCTTGGTCTCTCCCATCCCACCGGGAGACCCAAGCAACCAGCTGGCCCGGACAGAGAAGCAAAGTTGGGTTGGACTGCGATTGGCTGTTTGCGACGGTAACCTGGAAGCAATGACATGACTTCACTTCCTGTTTACCCAGATGTCAACGGCGTCATTTAAAAAAAAAAAAATTAAAGCATTCAAAAACACATATCTTGGTGTTTTCAATGGCTTTAAGTGCAGAGGAGGGATTTGGGGGTCCCCTGATCTCTCCATGAAGAGGGCCTGTCACTGGCCTATTGCTATCACAAAGGATGTTTACATTTCTTGTGACAGCAATAAAAGTGATCAAATAAATTTAACGCAACAGTGTAAAAATAAAAATAAAATAAGTTAATAATTGCCCCCATCCCCCTGTGCTAGTGCGCAAAGGAAAACACGCGCGTCGGTTCCATGCAAACAGCAATCATCCCACACTTGTGGGGTATTGTCTAGAACAGGGGTCTTCAAACTTTTCAAAGGGCCAGTCTAATGTCCTTCAGACTTTAGGAAGGCTGGATTGTGGCCAGTGGGGGGTAGAAAATGTCCAGGGCCCAGCATCACCCATTATTGGTATCAGTAGGAGTAGTCAACCATTATTGGTATTAGTAGGAGTAGTGCCCCATTATTGGTATCGGTGGAAGAAATAGCGCCTCGTTTGCTGGTGACATTGGGAGGAGTAGTGCCCCAAGGGCCAGGTACAGGCTAGCAAAGGGCCACATTTGGCCCTTGGCCTGCAGTTTGGAGACCCCTAGTCTAGAAGATCAGATCACGGGGCAGCGATTTGTAGCACTAGACCTCCTCTGTAAATATAAATTGTCAACCTGTAAAGACATTTAAATTGTCGCCTATGGATAGTAACATTTATTTCACTTGTCGCCGTTGCATGGGCATGTGCAATTCTAAAGTGTGACATGTTTGGTATCTATTTACTTACTATAACATCATCTTTAATATTAAAAAAATATATAATGGGTTATGTGTTTTTTTTTGTAAAAAAATGAACCACTTGCTGACCAGCCGCTGCAATTATACTGTGGCAAGCTGGCTTGGCTACGCGAATGGCCGTAGGTGTACGTCGGGGCTCCTTCACAGCTTGCACGCGCCGATTGGTCAGTGGGGGAGCCAATCCTCGGTTCCAGCCGGCGGACTCTATCTCCAGCGGCCGCCCACAATCGCTCCCCGCAGAGACAGAGTGGGGATCTGCCCAAGTAAACAAGGCAGATCTCTGTTCTGACAGGGGGTGGCACACAGATACTGTCTTTCTGCTATGCAGGAAGGTGGCTCTGTGTGTTGTCCCAGGCAGCCCCTCCCCCATACAGTTAGTAAACACATAGGGAACACAGTTAACCCTTTGGTCACCCCTGGTGTTAACCCCTTCCCTGCCAGTGTCATTAGTACAATAGCAAATTAGTACAAATTAGCACTTTGAGTGAGTTTGCGCAAGTTTGTGGTGGAGGAACTTGACTGACCTGCACAGAGTCCTGACCTCAACCTGATAGAACATCTTTGGGATGAATTAGAGTGGAGACTGAGAGTCAGGCCTTTTCGTCCAACATCAGTGCCTGACCTCACAAATGTGCTTCTGGAAGAATGGTCAAACATTCCCATAGACACACTCCTAAACTTTGTGGACAGCCTTCCCAGAAGAGTTGAAGCTGTTATAGCTGCAAAGGGTGGGCCAACTCAATATTGAACCCTTGCGGACTAAGACTGGGATGCCATTAAAGTTCATGTGCGTGTAAAGGCAGGTGTCCCAATAGTTTTGGTATTATAGTTTATATTATTTTTTTTTCCCCACAAAAGATGTGTTACCCTTCAAGCAGTGGCGGCCCGTGCACTGTGGGCGCACGGGCGCCGTCCCCCTATCCATGCTCCCGACCCCTTTCAGGATGCCAAATGCATGGATTCCTATGGCAGGGGTGGGAGGGGGTGGTACTTTTTGAAGCACCCGATTAAAGCCAGAGGCTCTAATAGGCTTCAAAATAGGGTGGGCTCAGGGCGCAGAGAGAGCGCCCTGATCTCACCCAAAGGTGTGACAATAGCAAATTCATTTTTGCCAATCAGGAGGCAGGGCGTCAGACCTATTTCCTGACTGTGCAAAGTGCCAGGCCACCCTATTGGATGCCTGGCACTTAGGAAGAGGAGCGGAGAAGACACAGCGGCTGCAGCGGAGGTCGCCACCGATGTGGTGCATTGGAGAGGATCTGCTGCGGTAAGTCCCCTCTGTCAGAGCCGCGCACACGTGGGGGGTGCTGCCACAGGTGCGAGCCCCGCGAGTGGGGGGGTCGGGGGGCAGAGTGGCTGCATATGATGAGCACAAGTGTCTGCATATACTGGGTGCAAGTAGCTGCATTTGATGGGTACAAGTGGCTGCATTTGATGGGCACAAGTAGCTGCATATGATGGGCACAAGTGGCTGCATTTGATGGGAACAAATGGCTGCATACGATGGGCACAAGTGGCTGCATATGATGGGCAGAAGTGGCTGCATTTGATGGGCACAAGTGGCTGCATACGATGGGCACAAGTGGCTGCATTTGATGGGCACAAGTGGCTGTATATGATGGGCACAAGTGGCTGCATATACCGGACACCCTATTGGATGCCTGGCACTTAGGAAGAGGAGTGGAGAAGACACAGCGGCTGCAGCGGAGGTCGCCACCGATGTGGTGCATTGGAGAGGATCTGCTGCGGTAAGTCCCCTCTGTCAGAGCCGCGCACACGTGGGGGGTGCTGCCACAGGTGCGAGCCCCGCGAGTGGGGGGGTCGGGGGGCAGAGTGGCTGCATATGATGAGCACAAGTGTCTGAATATACTGGGTACAAGTAGCTGCATTTGATGGGTACAAGTGGCTGCATTTGATGGGCACAAGTAGCTGCATATGATGGGCACAAGTGACTGCATTTGATTGGCACAAGTGGCTGAATTTGATGGGCACAAGTGTTTGCATTTGATGGGTACAAGTGGCTGCATTTGATGGGCACAAGTGGCTGTATATGATGGGCACAAGTGGCTGCATATACCGGGCACAAGTGACTGCATTTGATGGGCACAAGTGGCTGCATTTGATGGGCACAAGTGTCTGCGTTTGCTAGGCACAATGGCTGCATATGATAGGCACAAGTGGCTGCATTTGATGGGCACACGTAGCTGCATATGATGGGCACAAGTGGCTGCATATGATGGGCACAAGTGGCTGCATTTGATGGGAACAAATGGCTGCATACGATGGGCACAAGTGGCTGCATATGATGGGCAGAAGTGGCTGCATTTGATGGGCACAAGTGGCTGCATACGATGGGCACAAGTGGCTGCATATGATGGGCACAAGTGGCTGCATTTGATGGGAACAAATGGCTGCATATGATGGGCACAGTGGCTGCATATGATGGGCACAAGTGGCTGCATTTGATGGGAACAAATGGCTGCATATGATGGGCACAGTGGCTGCATATGATGGGCACAAGTGGCTGCATTTGATGGGCACAAGTGGCTGCATATGATGGGCACAAGTGGCTGCATATACTGGGCACAAGTGACTGCATTTGATAGGCACAAGTGGCTGCATTTGATGGGCACAAGTGTCTGCGATGGGCACAATGGCTGCATATGATGGGCACAAGTGGCTGCATTTGATGGGCACAAGTAGCTGCATATGATGGGCACAAGTGGCTGCATATGATGGGCACAAGTGGCTGCATTTGATGGGCACAAGTGGCTGCATATGATGGGCACAAGTGGCTGTGTTTGATGGGGACAGTGACTGCATTTGATGGGCACAATGGCTGCATATGATGGACACAAGTGGCTGCATATGATGGGCACAAGTGGCTGCATTTGATGGGCACAAGTAGCTGCATTTGACGGGCACAATTGGCTGTATTTGATGGGCACAAGTGGCTGCATTTGATGGGCACAAAGTGGCTGAATTTGATGGCCACAAATGGCTGCATATGATGGGCATAGTGGCTGCATATGATGGGCACAAGTGGCTGCATTTGATGGGCACAAGTGGCTGCATATGATGGGCACAGTGGCTGCATATGATGGGCACAGTGGCTGCATATGATGGGCACAAGTGGCTGTATTTGATGGGCATAAGTGGCTGCATTAGACAGGCACAGGTGGCTGCATATGATGGGCACAAGTGGCTGCATATGATGGGCACAAGTGGCTTCATATGATGGGCACAAGTGGCTGCATATGATGGACACAAGTGGCTGCATTTGACGGGCACAAGTGGCTGCATATGATGGGCACAAGTGGCTGCATTTGATGGGCACAGTGGCTGCATTTGATGGGCACAATGGCTGCATATGATGGGCACAAGTGGTTGCATTTGATGGGCACAAGTGGCTGCATACGATGGGCACAAGTGGCTGCATATGATGGGCACAAGTGGCTGAATTTGATGGGAACAAATGGCTGCATATGATGGGCACCGTGGCTGCATATGATGGGCTCAAGTGGCTTCATTTGATGAGCACAAGTGGCTGCATACGATGGGCACAAGTGGCTGCATATGATGGGCACAAGTGGCTGCATTTGATGGGAACAAATGGCTGCATATGATGGGCACAGTGGCTGCATATGATGGGCACAAGTGGGTGCATTTGATGGGAACAAATGGCTGCATATGATGGGCACAGTGGCTGCATATGATGGGCACAAGTGGCTGCATTTGATGGGCACAGTGACTGCGTTTGATGGGCACAATGGCTGCATATGATGGGCACAAGTGGTTGCATTTTATGGGCACAAGTGGCTGCATACGATGGGCACAAGTGGCTGCATATGATGGGCACAAGTGGCTGCATTTGATGGGAACAAATGGCTGCATATGATGGGCACCGTGGCTGCATATGATGGGCTCAAGTGGCTGCATTTGATGGGCACAAGTGGCTGCATACGATGGGCACAAGTGGCTGCATATGATGGGCACAAGTGGCTGCATTTGATGGGAACAAATGGCTGCATATGATGGGCACAGTGGCTGCATATGATGGGCACAAGTGGCTGCATTTGATGGGAACAAATGGCTGCATATGATGGGCACAGTGGCTGCATATGATGGGCACAAGTGGCTGCATTTGATGGGCACAGTGAGGCTGCAATTGATGGGGGGTTCAGTATTTTTCTGTTTGCGCCCCCCAAAAAAATTTTGAGCACCAGCCGCCACTGCCTTCAAGTAATAACAAAGTAATAATAACAAAGTTATTTGTGATTGTTTGGTCAGGGTCATGGTATACAGCACCTTTCATTTTTACCTGCAGTAAAGGGAAGGCTTTTAGAAGGTAAAAGAGGTCTGATAAGACATTGTTCACCAGAGAAATAGCAGAATGTTTTTTTTTGTCTCCTGGCAGTTGTTGGAGAGCCCAGACAGAATAACTGAGCAGATCAGCAAGGACCTGGCTTGGCTTTGTTCCCAACTTTTGGTTATATGGTCTAAATTTCTGGAAATAGTGACACTTCAGCCAGACGTGACAACCTACCTCATGCAAGAACACCACACCCTACGGGTAAGTTGCTTGTGTCATTGACATCCTTTCTGTCCTGAAGAACATAGTCAAGTAACCACATATAGGGACTTTTGAGGTGACAGTCATTAGTTTTAACACATTAGTAAAAAAAAAAGTCTCACAATTTTTATTAAATAACCATTATGCAAAATTATCCAAAATAATATTTTTTAAGTTTTTTCCCCACACTAACTTTTTTTTTTACTGATAACATTCATATTTAAAGAGACATTATGCAATAAGATTTCTTTAAATGACTACTGTAATTCCCTTGTTACTCAAACCAGTTTATTGTTAGGTCCAAGGTAAGCTGGCCATAGACTATTCGAATCTTGGCCAGTTCAGCAGTAACCAGCCGATATTCGAACCATGTAGGGGCAGGCTGAATGTACCCACGTTTTTACATGGGTATAACCACTAGCAAAAATCACTGTGTCCTCCTGGCAGGGGTTGGCTTCCCGCACCAGGAGAACACAATGGTTCAGCAGGAGGGATTCCCTCATCAACACAGACAGTGCAGGAAAGAAATTTGCACCGTCTATGGCCGGCCTTAGACCTCTACAATATCCTAGTCATGAATTTGCTTCCCGAAGAGGAAAGTGGTCCATTCTCAATGCGTTTCACGGTCTAGTTTACTTGGCAGAATAGAGAAAAGCTAACATTGCAACAATATCTTTATAAGTATCACAATGAGGGATCCGCAACCCAATCAGAACCTCTGGTGAAGACAAGTAGGATCACCTGGGACATTTTGCAAGAGCCTGTGGTCAATAAGCATGGTCGCTGGGTTTTGTGGTAAGTTTATAGGCACATTTCACCTACATTTACTATATACTGTCTATATGTATATTGGCAGTGATTTTAGCCTACTCTATCCTCCAAAAAGTGTTGGCTTTAGACACATTTTAAAACCCAACTTCAGGTCCCCAAGCAGTTCATTTGTATAACTACCTTCTTCAGATGTCTTCAGGCTGGTCACATGACATGCTTCAGTCTTCATGGGCTTAGGGAGGTCCCCATTGTTACTGAAAGCGGTGTTGATGGAATGAAGTCAATGCCATTCTCATTAGGTACTATGGGGACAGCTTTGGGTTAATGGTTAGTATTGCAGCCAGAGCTGTTTTTTTTAAATCACCATGGGGGGGGGGGGGGGGGATATATACAGTTTTTAGACCAATATGTTAATTAGTATAAAAACTAATGGTAAAACTGACACGTGGCCTATTGATTCATGTGAAAACAAATTATACATCCATTTTAGAGCACAGAAAGTCTTTTTTTTTATTTCTAACTGGAAAACAGTTTATTAAAATTTTTTAAATTTTATTATTTAACAATTTTATGTATTTATTATTTTTACTATAATTATATATACTTTTTAATATCATTATTTATATAAAAATATAAGTATTTTTTTTAAATGTTATTTATCATTTATTAAAATTGGATAACAACTGCTTTAATATTACTATGTATAGGCTAGTACTGCTTCCACTGTCATTGCGATGTCTAATTTTACTTGTGTCTCGTACTGTAGGTAAGGAGATTTTCAGAAGCCTTTTTCTACACTGAATATGAAAAACCAGCTGCTCTCACGTTTCAAGAAAATCTGTGAGTTTGTGATAGTTTTGGCATCTGCACTGCTAACAGTATGTTGGATTATTTCCATGAATTGCTGAACATATACATTGAATTTACAACTCCAGCCAAAAAAAAAGAGAATTGAATAAAAAAAAAATGAATAGCCCATGGCAAGGTAAAATAAAAAAATAAGATAAAGAAGCAATACTGCAATATCCACTTTCCATCTGGAGCTATTCCCTACAGTAACTATTTTCCACCACTAGATGTCCTCTGCCAGCATCATTCAACCCACTTCCTTTCAGCCCAGGGTGTCATGGATCCACCCCCTGGGGGGGGGGGGGTGTCGTGGATCCACCCCCTGGAGGGGGGTCATCAGTCTGAGTTCAGAGTATCACCATACTAAATGGCACACTCACATGGAGGTTATCCAGGGATTGCCTTTAGTTGCAAAAAACTAAATTATTAGTAGTTTCAGAGATATAGGCAGCCGAAGTTTTATACAAGTTTCCACTTTTCCATGCCTTATTCCTAATTCCACCTCCCCAATCCCCCTATTCGTCAACGAGACAGCCCATGGCATCAAAGGACCAACAGGTATCTTTAAAAGAACAAAAATCTGTAAAAACCTTTGGCTATCCTTCTAACAATGGGCTTTGCTGCTTCCACGCATGCATGGAAAATCTCCCTTCATTCCCATGGGAAGACTGTCCACCATCTGCCTACAGGCTTTCCATAGTGTATCTTTCATGTGTGTTTACAGTGGGGGTTTGCTTTTGATAATGGCCTTAATGAACCGCTAGATATGTGCATATTGTTTTGTTCTAAATAATTTTTTTAACGAGTTTTGACAAATTCGTTAATACGGAAATATCAGAATTACTGAAAACCCGTTAAACAAATTTTTCCAAATATTCGTAAGTTATAATATTCGCAGATTTGGAATTACGACAAATTTGTTAATTCGGAAATATAAGAATTAATGAAAACTCGTTAAACAAATTTTTCAGAATATTTGTAAATTATAATATTCGCAGATTTGGAATTACGACAAATTTGTTAATTTGGAAATATCAGAATTAATGAAAACCTGTTAAACAATTTTTTTCCAAATATTCGTAAGTTATAATATTCATAGATTCAGAGTTTCCACGAATTTGGTAATTCGGAAATATCAGAATTAATGAAAACCTGTTAAACAATTTTTTCCGAATATTCGTAAGTTATAATATTTGTAAATTCGCAGTTTCGACAAATTAGTTAATTCGGAAATATCAGAATGAATGGAAACCCGTTAAACAAATTTTTCCGAATATTTGTAAGTTATAATATTCGTAGATTTGAAAACTTGAAAACTTGAAAACTTGAAAACTTGAATAACTAACTAATAATAACCTAACTATTACTAACTATTAAATTATGGAAATTGGAATTTTCTTTCAAATTTGACTGTTAGTGAACGTAACGAATACGAATGTATCTGAAGTTACGAATTATCCAAAATAACGAATGCCGTATCTAAACGAATGGAACGTAAGGCTTAAATAATAATAAATAACAATAATAATAATGAAAACTTTTTATTACTATTATTATTATTTATTGTTAATTTGTTCTGTTCCATTTGTTTAAATGCGGCATTTCGGATAATTTGTAACTTCGGATAAATTTGTTACGTTCACTAACAGCCAAATTTGAATGGAAATTCCAATACCTATAATTTAATAGTTATTATTAGTTAGTTAGTTATTATTTCGAATTTTCAGATTTTCTTTCTTATTTTCAAATTGACGGATTTTCGAATTTAGGAGTTTTCGAATTGCGAATTTATAAATTTCCGACCTATGATCATAACGAATGACCCAAAAAAAAAAAAAAACTTTTTTTTTGCTTGCCGACTGTATATGTATATACGATTGGACATAGCTGGAGCCAATCAGCAAGTCTGGCGGAACCTGCCGATCGCTCCAGAGAGAGACAGACTGATGGTCTGCCTATGTAAACAAGGCAGATCGCAGTTCTGTTTCTGGAGGTAGTGATTCTGTGTTCCTGCTAAGCAGGGACATGGATCTTTGCCTTCCCACAGTACAAGCACCTCCCACACAGTAAGCAAGCACAATTTAGGAACACATTTAACCCTTTGATTGCCCCTGATGTTAACCCCTTCCATGCCTGTGTTATTAGTACAGTGACAGTATGTATTTTTAGCACTGATCATTGTATTGGTGTCACTGGTCCCCAAAAAGGGTTACTTAGGCCCCATTCACACCTGAGCATTTTGTAGCTTGAAGACTGAAGCTACAAAACACTGGAGGGGAAAAAAATCTATTATTCTCTATGGAGATGGTTCACATCTCCACTCCAAAACGCCTGAAGCCAGAAGCTCCAAAAAGCCTGAAGCTCAAACAAGTTCTAGAACTTTTTTTTGGGCGTTTTTCTGTGGCAAAAATCGCGGCAAAATCACACAACTTTCTGCCTGAAAACGCTACACTCAGGTGTGAATGGGGTGTTAGTGTCTGATTTTATCTGCCGCAATGTTGCAGTCCAGCTCAAAAATCGCTGATCGCCGCCATTACTAGTAAAAAAAAATGTAAAAAAATAAAAAATTACATATAGTTTGTAGAAGCGTTAACTTTTGTGCAACCTAATCAATATATGCTTTTTGGGATTTTTTTTACCAAAAATATGTAGCAGAATACATATTGGTCTAAATTGATGAAGACTTTTTTTTTTCCATTTTTTTATTGGAAATGTTTTATAGCAGAAAGTAAAAAAATATTGTTTTTTTTTTTCAAAATAGTCTGTCTTTTTTTGTTTATGGTGCAAAAAAACCCCCCAAAAAACGCAGAGGTGATCAAATACCACCAAAAGAAAGCTCTATTTGTGGATAAAAAAAGGACATCAATTGTATTTGCTTACAGGGTCGCACAACCGCACAATTGTTAGTTAAAATAATACAGTGCCGTATCGCAAAAAAATGGCCTGGTCATGAAGGGGGGTGTTTAAATCCTTTCGGAGGGCAAGTGGTTAAAGTGCAGCTATAGGCAAAATCAGAAAGGACATACTGTATATGCTGCAGTACATCACTAGTATGGCAGCGACGCTGTACAATCTGCAGTGACTGAATAATTCATGTCAACTTCAGGACAGGGTTGTCCTAGATGGGTACGTTTATATAGTCTTTAAATAGTCTTTAAAGGGTAAGTTCACCTTTTCACATAAAATTCAAAGTTGAACTAACTCCAAATATCCTGGTCAACCCCGGACCCTGCTGCACATATCTGTTGGGGTGCCCCATGCTACCGGTATATCTGTCCATATACTGTACATGGCAATACAAGAACATGTGACTGCTCTGACCAATGAGAAGCACATCTGAATCTTCTTCTGCTGGTTAAGCCAGCTATAGATGATTTGAATCTTAGCAGGGACCAGGCAAGATTCGATCTATGTATGGGCAGGCTGATTGAGCCCAAGTTGATCCATCGATCGACTTGGGCAACCAGCATGTCAGATTTCTAGCATTATTGCCAGTGGATACAGCCACTACACATGTGCACTGACAAAAAATGTGTTCGTTTTCGTTTCATTCGTTTTTTTGCTTTTTTCGGAAACTCGAAATTTCAAAAACTCAGAAATTCGGAAACCCGAAAATTCAGATTTTTTAATTTCCGAATTTTCGAACTTCCGATTTTCAAATTTCGAATTTCCTGATTTCCGAATTTTCGAATTCTGAATTTCAAATTTCCGAATTTCGCATTTTTGAATTCAGAATTTTCAAATTTTCAAATTTCCAAATTTTGAATTTTCGAATTTCCAAATTTCGAATTTTTAAATTCGAATTTCCGAATTTTCAAATTTCCGAATTTTCAAATTTCCGAATTTTCAAATTTCCGAATTTTCAAATTTCCGGATTTTCGAATTTCAAATTTTTCGAATTTACAAATTTCAAATTTCCAAATTTCAAATTTCCGAATTCTGAATTTCTGAATTTCGAATTTTCGAATTTCGAATTCCGAATTTCCAAAAGTAAAATTTCTGAATTCCGAATTTTCGAATTTTCAAATTTCGAATTTTCAAATTTCGAATTTTCAAATTTCGAATTCCGAATTTTCAAATTTAGAATTCCGAATTTTCAAATTTCGAATTCCGAATTTTCAAATTTCGAATTCCGAATGTTCAAATTTCGAATTCCGAATGTTCAAATTTCGAATTCCGAATTTTCAAATTTCGAATTCTGAATTTTCAAATTTCGAATTCCGAATTTTCAAATTTCGAATTCCGAATGTTCAAATTTCGAATTCCGAATGTTCAAATTTCGAATTCCGAATTTTCAAATTTCGAATTCTGAATTTTCAAATTTCGAATTCCGAATTCTGAATTTCTGAATTTCGAATTTTCGAATTTCGAATTCCGAATTTCCAAAAGTAAAATTTCTGAATTTCGAATTTTCGAATTTTCAAATTTCGAATTTTCAAATTTCGAATTTTCAAATTTCGAATTTTCAAATTTCGAATTTTCAAATTTCGAATTTTCAAATTTCGAATTCCGAATTTTCAAATTTCGAATTCCGAATGTTCAAATTTCGAATTCCGAATGTTCAAATTTCGAATTCCGAATGTTCAAATTTCGAATTCTGAATTTTCAAATTTCGAATTCCGAATTTTCAAATTTCGAATTCCGAATGTTCAAATTTCGAATTCCGAATGTTCAAATTTCGAATTCCGAATTTTCAAATTTCAAATTCTGAATTTTCAAATTTCGAATTCCGAATTTTCAGAATTCGGAAATTCGAAAATTTGAAAATCTGAAAAAAAGTAGGAATATCTGTAAAATTTGAAATAAGCCACTAGACATGTGCACTGACAAAAATTGTTTTTTTCCGTTTCATTCGTTTTTTGCTTTATTCGGAAATTCGAAAATTCGGAAATTCAAAAATTCAGAATTCGAAAATTTGGAAATCCAATTGCCAAATTTCTGAAATTTTGAATTTCTGAAATTTCAAATTTCCGAATTTCCAATTTCTGAAATTTCGAATTTCCGAAATTTAGAATTTTCCAATTTCCGAAATTTAGAATTTCTGAAATTCCAATATTTTGGATTTTCGGAAATTCGAACATTTGGAAATTTCAAAATTTACAAATTTGTCAAAATTTGTTAAAAAACGAATTTGGAACTAAACAAATTTCACATGTCTAATAGCCACTAGCAATAGTCATAGTGTTCTCTTTTTCAAGAAAATGGCATCATATATGGCCTACCTAAGGTTTCCCAGGAGAAATAGCCTTTCTCATTAGTCAGTGTGGTCACATGGTCGGTTACTTCAAGGCTATGTTCACCTTTTCACAAACAAGATGAACAAATATCCTGTCCACTCCTCCAGACCCTGCTGCACATAACGACAGTGATGCCCCGTTCTGCCAGTGTAGTGTTGTATTCATCATAATGCTTGCAAAGTGCAAACGAGCTGACCAGTGAGAAGGGCTTCTTGAATGAGGGACCTCCAGAATGCAGAGACTCCGATTATCTATCTATCTTAAAACATTAAACACTTGACCATTATCCCCCCTTCCAAAATGACCAGAAGGCACATTTTTTATGGAGTCGAATGGCCATAGCAGCCTTTTATTAAAAACCATTAAATACATTCACAAGAAAACAAGTTCAATGCATATAATACAGTCAATGCATAACAAATAAACCAACCTCAGCTTATGCCCGGTCTAAGGTCTTTGAAGGGCTATATACTCACGATTAACTGGTTGTATCTGCCACACAATCAAATGTCCCCCCAGCCGCAACTACACAGGCTCAGGGACAATCGGTCACTTACGTACTACCAGATACAACCTAATACCCCAATGTTACCACCGTATTGTTAGGAAGGGACACCCATACCTCAGATGGGCCCAACCCACAATTTTCCACAATTATTTAACCATTATTTAACCACATTCAAAGACCCAATAGACCCCGTGCCTGCTGCTATGACAAGAAAATAAGGTCTAAGGTCTTAGAGAGCCTATATACTCATGATTAACTGGTTGTATCTGCCACCCACTCAAAGGCCCCCAGCCACAACTACACCGGCTCAGGGACAATTAACCACTTATGTACTACCAGATACAACCTAATTAATACCCTGAGGTTACCACCGTATTGCTAGGAAGGGACACCCATACCACAGATGGGCCCAATCCACAATTTTTCACAATTAGAAAAGGACACCCATACCTCAAATGGGCCCAACCCACAATTTTCCACAGCTAGGAAGGGACACCCATACCTCAGATTGGCCCAACCCACAATTTTCCACAGTTAGGAAGGGACACCTATACCTCAGATGGGCCCAACCCAAAATCTTCCACATTTAGGGACACCCATACCTCAGATGGGCTCAACCCACAGTTTTCCACAGTTAGGAAGGGACACCCATACCTCAGATGGGCCTGACCCACAATTTTCCAAAGTTAGGAAGGGACACTTATACCTCAGATGGGCCCAACCCAAAATTTTCCACAGTTAGGGACACCCATACCTCAGATGGGCTCAACCCATAGTTTTCCACAGTTAGGAAGGGACACCCATACCTCAGATGGGCCCAACCCACAATTTTCCACAATTACTTAACCAGCACCGCCTTCAAAGACCCAATAGACCCGGTGCCTGCTGCTATGACAAGAAAATAAGGTCTAAGGTCTTAGAGAGCCTATATACTCAAATTTAACCGGTTGTATCTGCCACCCAATCAAAGGCCCCCAGCCGTAACTACACCGGCTCAGTGACAATTAACCACCTATGTACTACCAGATACAAGCTAATTAATACCCTGATGTTACCACCGTATTGCTAGGAAGGGACACCCATACCTCAGATGGGCCCAACCCACAATTTTCCACAGTTAGGAAGGGACACCCATACCTCAGATGGGCCCAACCTACAGTTTTCCACAGTTAGGAAGGGACACCCATACCTCAGATGGGCCCAGCCCACAATTTTCCACAATTATTTAACCAGCACCGCCTTCAAAGACCCAATAGGCCCCGTGCCTGCTGCTATGACAAAAAAATAAAGTCTAATGTCTTAGAGAGCCTATATACTCACGATTAACGAGTATCTGCCACCCAATCAAAGGCCCCCAGCCGCAACTACATCGGCTTAGGGACAATTAACCACCTATGTACTACCAGAGACAACCTAATTAATACCCTGATGTTACCACTGTATTGCTAGGAAGGGACACCCATACCTCAGATGGGGCCAACCCACAATTCTCCACAGTTAGTAAGGGACACCTATATCTCGGATGGGTCCAACCCACAGTTTTCCACAATTATTTAATCAGCACTGCCTTCAAAGACCCAATAGACCCCGTGCCTGCTGCTATGACAAGAAAATTAAGTCTAAGGTCTTAGAGAGACGATATACTCACGATTAACTGGTTGTATCTGCCACCCAATCAAAGACCCCCAGCCGCAACTATAACGGCTCAGGGACAATTAACCACTTATGTACTACCAGATACAACCTAGTTAATACCCTGATGTTACCACCGTATTGCCACACTACCTGCCACCAGATGAGTGCCACTTGACAAGCTGCCTACCACCAGATGAATGCCACTTGACACACTGCCTACCACCAGATGAATGCCACTTGCCACGCTGCTTGCCACCAAATGAATGCCACTTGCCACGCTGCCTGCCGCACCAGATGAATGCCACTTGACACGCTGCCTACCACCAGATGAATGCCACTTGCCACGCTGCTTGCCACCAAATGAATGCCACTTGCCATGCTGCCTGCCACCAGATAACTGCCAGTTGCCACACTGCCTGCCAGTGCCACCAGATGCAGACTGTCCCTGCATTGGTGGCACTGGTTCATTTAGCACAGAGGCAGGCCTCTGTGCAGTGGTCGTTCTCGAGTGAGGGCAGGAGAGCGGTGATGCGGGGGCGGTCGGTGAAAAATAGAGGAAGCCTTAGATGCAATTCTCATTGGTCAGCATGGTCACATGGTTGCGTTTGCAAGCATTAGGATAGATACTCACTCAGGGCTTGTTTATGGTGTAAGGACTGCTACACTAGCACCACGTGCAGGGGGGTCTGGAGGGGTGGCCAAGATATTTGGATTTAGGGCTAGCTCAGCTGCAGTCCAGTGCGTTTTTTTTTCTGCATCAAAAAAGTTGGTTATATGGTTTTCAATGGCATAGTTCACATCAGTGCTTCCAGTTCCAGTGCGTTCCAGTTCCAGAAAAAAAAGTAGAACATGTTGCATTTTTCCCGCACTGGACTATACTGTAACGCTGTAAAACGCATCAAAAACACACTTGAACGCACCAGAATGCACCTAAATGCACCAAAAATGCACTGAAACACACATGTCCTTATTTAAAAGAGGGTGGGGGACTCACTTGTGTGCAGGGGATTGCTGTCTCCCAGGGGCATATTGTGATATTCAAACTTTGATTATACAGCGACATGCTGTTAGGCTATATATAGCCATCAGCACAGCTGAAATTTAATGAAGGACTCCTTGTTGGAAACCTTTGGACCTCTTTTTCCTTTTTCCTTTGGCCTTTCAGAAACAGGAATAGCAACCTATTACTCATATGCCCCTGCTCATACATTCAGATTTATTTAATCTATATTTTAGCTTCTAAATGCATCATTCACCTTACCGTGACTGTATGTGACATTGTACTT